>NC_047103.1:33842607-33977607 GCF_902500255.1 Thalassophryne amazonica | reverse complement strand
TTCTTGACAAGGTCTCAATTTTCAGCTGAAGTATGACAGAAGGCACATGGGAGACTTGAGCAAAGATTTGACCTGTTCTCTTGTATGATAAACCTTCTCTACCCCTAATTCCAAAATGGTGAGTGCAATATTTTTTTTGTTAAATCCCTCAAATTCAACCTAAATGTCTGCATGTTGATTAGTTTCAACTTCACTGTCATGGTGCATAGAGTCAAATTTAGAGTTCAATTACTTATGGTCCCTGCTGTATTTTGCAAGCATCTCCTCCTTTATTGTGTTTGTGGTGTGAAATGGGAGGCAGAGCCTTCAGCTTTCAGGCTCCTCTCCTGTGGAACCAGCTCCCAATTCAGATCAGGGAGACAGACACCCTCTCTACTTTTAAGATTAGGCTTAAAACTTTCCTTTTTGCTAAAGCTTATAGTTAGGGCTGGATCAGGTGACCCTGAACCATCCCTTAGTTATGCTGCTATAGACAGTAGACTGCTGGGGGGTTCCCATGATGCACTGTTTCTTTCTCTTTTTGCTCTGTATGCACCACTCTGCATTTAATCATTAGTGATCGATCTCTGCTCCCCTCCACAGCATGTCTTTTTCCTGGTTCTCTCCCTCAGCCCCAACCAGTCCCAGCAGAAGACTGCCCCTCCCTGAGCCTGGTTCTGCTGGAGGTTTCTTCCTGTTAAAAGGGAGTTTTTCCTTCCCACTGTAGCCAAGTGCTTGCTCACAGGGGGTCGTTTTGACCGTTGGGGTTTTACATAATTATTGTATGGCCTTGCCTTACAATATAAAGTGCCTTGGGGCAACTGTTTGTTGTGATTTGGCGCTATATAAAAAAATTGATTGATTGATTGATTATCTTGCACAGAGAAACGTGTTGCAGAGACAACACATACACTACATAGAATTTTTTTGTTGAACTTTGACCTTGCAAATGTGCTGATAACATCCGTAGCAGCTTTTTCATAAATGTGCAACAACAAATTAGTTTCCTGTCAAGAAAATAGACAGACCTGCATGGGGAAATGTCAGCTTTCAACTGCAGTTATGTAGTGAAAATAGTTTGAATTGAAAGCTTGAAAAGCTCAAGTTTGAAAGCTCATGTCGTTGTTGTCAAACAAATGACTTAGTTAATGCAAAGCAGAAGAAAGTAGTGGGAAGAGCAAAGACTAGAGAATGCAATTCTGATTTTGGCCCCGCCTGCCTGCGGTGTACCCTGCCTCTCACCCAGTGACCACTGAGACAGCCTTCAGCCCCCACTTCTGTGACCCTTAACTGGAATATCCAGGTTTAGAAAATGGATGGATGTATGGGATCATGCAGAATGTATTTTGCAGTATTGAATCAACACTATTTTGAGCGGCACCAAATATTCTCACACAAATTGTATTGTGTGCAACATTAACCACTCCATGTTAATTGATGAGTGACTTTGTTTTATTTTGATTATTGGTTGTACCTGGAAGTCATGTGTTTCTGATTGTAATTATCTTGGTTTTTCTTACAGTAAATTAAGATGAAATGCTGCTGACAAACAAGAAGCTTTGAAAAGTTAAATGACAGTAATTACCAACAAAACTTTGGGACAATCATCTCCAGAGTTACGTGATTTCCTGCTGTCTCTGTGAGGGCCAACCCGATTACCTTAACAAGGGTGCCATTTTAATCACAGCAAATTACTGCACAGTGCAATGACATAAACAAACTAGTCAGCCTAACTATGCTGGAAAAACAGCTTCTTCAGAACTTCAGCTGATTCACATCAAGAAATGTGCATTTGGATTTTGAACAAAGACCTTTTCAAAAAATACATTACATATGAAGATAGGCTATTTTTGACAACAAATTAACACTGGCGCTTACTTTGCATAATGGTTTAACAGTCTTCTGTCAAAGTATAACTGACCCATATCAAGAAATAGTTTTTGCTTTTTCAGTAAAAAAAAAAGAAGAAATCAATCAGTGGTGGGCACAGCTAATCTAAAAGTTAACTTCAAGAACCACTAATACATGAACCGGAAAGTTAACTGTGATACACCACTAGATCAGACTAAATTAAATTAAATTAGAGTAGATAGAACTTTATTCATTCAATTTATTTCAATTGTATACCACCAAATCACAACAAAGCTGCCTCAAGGCAATTCACACAAGTAAGGTCTCACCTTACTAACACAAAACTTTATCAATCCCTTTGGAAGACTCCCTCAGGGAAATTGAGGTCCCAGCAGCATTGTGTAGCAGCACACAGGTTAAGCACACACAGCATCAAAAGTGAAAGTAAAAAAAAAATAAAAAAAAATTGCAAATATAAATACCAGACATATTGATAAATACTGGTTTGCTGGCTACTTCTGTTCCTCTCATTCCTGTCCTCTGTCTTCCTGTTACTCCTCCTCCCCCTGAGTGAGATGTTGTACAGTCTGATGGCCTGAGACCCAAAGGAGTTTTTCAGTCTGTTGGTCCTGCACTTGGGAAGGAGCAGTATGTGGCTGAAGAGGCTCCTCTGGTTGCTGATGACGGTGTGCAGAGGGTGACTGGCATCGTCCATAATGTCCAGCAGTTTGTCCAGTGTTCTCTGCCAACATCACCAGAGAGTCCAGCTTCATGCCAGCCCACCTGATCAGTTTGTACAGCCTAGATGTGTCCTTGGATGTGCTGCCCCGCCACCACACCACAATTTAAAAGAGGATGCTGGTTACTATAGACTGGCAGAACATCCACAGGTGTTTCCTGCAGATGTTAAACGACTGCAGCCTCCTCAGAAAGTTCAGCCTGCTCTGTCCCTTCCTGTACAGGTGGTTGGTGAGGGTTGTCCAGTCCAGTTTGCTGTCCAGCCATAGCCCGAGGTACTTGTAGGAATCCACAACCTCCACCTCAGCTCCCTCAATCAGAACTGGTCTGTTGTGTGGGCCGCTGAAGAGGAGGTACTGTTGGCCCACCACCACCAGATGGCGCCCTGCTTGGAGTGCGGGCTTCAAGCACGAGAGGGCGCCGAAACCCATGGAGTGACAGCTGTCACATCATCACCACCAGCTGTCACTCATCTACGTCAACCTCCATAAAAGCCGGACTGCAACTCCACCTCCCCGCCGAGAAATCAGCTACCATACAAGTAATCTTCTCTGCTGTGATTATCATTGTCTAAAACATTGTTCTGTGTGCAGCCGTGTACTTGCGGGCTCTGTCGGAGGCTGGATTGGCGGACAGTGAGAGGGTGACGTTCTTCGCCTCTCACTCCATCCAGGAAAGAGACCAACAGGAGCTGCACGGGTGAAATTGTTTCTGGAGGTGGAGGTTCTCCCTCCTTACTGAACACAGACTGTGGGATTACTGAGTGTGCAAACTCACACTCATCAAAACTGTTTCTGTTCTCTGCCAGCAGTACCGGGTCTGACTGCTGAAGACAGTGGCCACCTGGGGCGCAGGGCTTGGCGGCTCCGGTGTTCTTCAGATCCGTTGGTGGTGGAAGCTGTGTGGGATCCGGCTCTTCTCTCGCCAGACGTCTTCTATCTTCGAGCCTGCCCACACGTCACCTTGTGTATAATTGACATTCCACCATATTGTTATTGTCTGTACTTCGTTGTGCGATTCACAACATTAAGTTGTTACTTTTTGGCTTATCCATTGTCCGTTCATTAATGCCCCTTGTTGTGGGTCCGTGTCACGACACCTTCCCAACAGGATTTCTCGGCCAGCGTCATGGATCCCGAGGGGCGTCAACCATCGCTTGAACAGCCAATGGAAAAGCGAGGTGCACAGGCGCCAGCAGGAGGCGTGTTAGGTGAGCTGCAGCACATCTTAACCGCTTTACTGCTCGGTTGGACTTAGTTACCGAGCAGAGCACTGTTCTCAATCAAAGGATGGCTCTCACCGCCCAGGTGGAAGCGCATGCTCAGGGCGCTGCTGCAGCACCTCCTCCTGCTGACCGAATGCCAGAGACAGACATTCCACTGGTCGTTCAACGAACCCCCCCACCTTCCCCTGAAGCATACATAAGCCCTCCGGAGCCGTACGGAGGCTGTGTGGAGACGTGCGCGGACTTCTTGATGCAGTGCTCGCTCGTCTTTTCACAGCGTCTTGTCATGTACGCATCAGACGCTAGCCGGGTGGCTTACGTTATGGCCTGGGCTACGGCGCTCTGGGAGCAGAATTCATGGCTCCTAACGGTTTACACTGAGTTTGTGAGGGAGTTCCGACAGGTGTTCGACCACCCTCATAGAGGTGAGACCGCTTCAAGCGTGCTGCTGTCGATAAGACAGGGGTGTCGAAGCGCAGCGAAGTATGCAGTCGACTTCCGCATCGCAGCAGTGCGAGCCGGCTGGAATGCTGTTGCGCTCCGCGCTGCCTTTGTAAACGGACTGTTCCTGGTCCTTAAGGAGCACCTGGTGGCGAAGGACGAGCTGCGGGATTTAGACGGGCTTATCGACCTGGTTATACGGTTAGACAACCGATTAACAGAACACCGACGGGAGCAAGACGAAGGGCGTGGTCAGGCACAAGCCGTCCCTCTTCCTCCCGGGTCCGAAAGGGAGCCGACTTCCTCACGCTCCACAGCCAGGGCACTCCACGTAACGACAGCTCCCCCTGCTGACGTTGCTATGGAAATGAGCAGGGCCAAAAAGCGATCAGATCAAAGACAAAGGAGGCTGATCCGTGGAGAGTGTTTTCTCTGCAGCTCAACCGAGCACACACAGAGAGAATGCCCCAAACGGTCAAAACAGCAGCACTCGTCCTTAGAGACTGGGCTAAGGGTGGGTCACAATACCCAGAGGGGAGACCCCGAAAATCTGCACGTATCCCAGTCACGATCCTGAGTGGGGATCTAACCCTTCACGCCCCAGTACTGGTGGACATGGGGTCGGAGGGGAATCTGCTGGATAGCAGATGGGCAAAGGAGGCTGGGCTCCCTCTAGTGGCCTTACCGTCACCATTGTCAGTGCGGGCACTAGATGGCACCCTTCTTCCACTAATCACACACCAGACACAGCCCGTGACTTTGGTTGTATCTGGGAATCACAGGGAGGAGATTGTGTTTTATGTAACACCTTCTACCTCCCGAGTGATTTTGGGTTTTCCATGGGTGTTAAAACACAATCCCCGGATTGATTGGCCATCTGGGGTTGTGGTTCAGTGGAGTGAAACCTGCCACCAGGAGTGTTTAGGATCCTCGGTTCCACCTGGTGTGACAGCTAAGGAGGAGGTTTTAGTCCCCCCCAATCTGGCGGCGGTGCCAGCCGAGTACCATGACCTTGCTGACGTCTTCAGCAAGGATCTGGCACTCACGCTGCCCCCACACCGTCCGTACGATTGTGCCATTGATTTGATACCGGGCGCTGAGTACCCGTCCAGCAGGCTGTACAACCTCTCACGTCCGGAACGCGAATCAATGGAGACCTACATCCGGGACTCATTAGCTGCCGGGTTAATCCGGAACTCCACCTCCCCGATGGGTGCTGGTTTCTTTTTTGTGGGCAAGAAGGACGGCGGACTCCGTCCATGCATTGATTACAGAGGGCTGAACGAGATCACGGTTCGCAACCGATACCCGTTACCTCTGTTGGATTCAGTGTTCACGCCCCTGCATGGAGCCCAAATATTCACAAAACTCGATCTTAGGAATGCGTACCAGCTGGTTCGGATCCGGAAGGGAGACGAGTGGAAGACGGCATTTAACACCCCCTTAGGTCACTTTGAGTACCTGGTCATGCCGTTCGGCCTCACAAACGCCCCCGCGATGTTCCAAGCATTGGTTAATGACATCTTGCGGGACTTCCTGCATCGGTTTGTCTTCGTATATCTAGACGACATACTCATCTTTTCTCCGGACCCTGAGACTCATGTCCAGCATGTACATCAGGTCCTACAGCGGTTGTTGGAGAACCGGCTGTTCGTGAAGGGCGAGAAGTGCGAGTTCCACCGCATTTCTTTGTCCTTCCTGGGGTTCATCATCTCCTCCAACTCCGTCGCCCCTGATCCGGCCAAGGTTGCGGCAGTGAGAGATTGGCCCCACCCAACAAGCCGTAGGAAGCTGCAACAGTTCCTCGGCTTTGCGAATTTCTACAGGAGGTTCATTAAGGGCTACAGTCAGGTAGTTAGCCCCCTGACAGCCCTGACCTCCACAAAAGTCCCCTTCACCTGGTCGGATCGGTGTGAAGCCGCGTTTAGGGAGTTGAAGCGCCGGTTCTTGTCTGCACCAGTTCTGGTGCAGCCCGATCCTTCTCGCCAGTTCACAGTGGAAGTGGATGCCTCTGACTCAGGGATAGGAGCCGTGCTGTCCCAGAGCGGGGAGTCCAATAAGGCCCTCCACCCTTGTGCCTATTTTTCCCGCAGGTTGACCCCGGCTGAGAGGAATTATGATGTCGGCAATCGGGAACTCCTGGCGGTGAAGGAGGCTCTTGAAGAGTGGAGACACCTGTTGGAGGGAGCGACGGAGCCCTTCACGGTTTTCACGGACCATCGGAACCTGGAGTACATCAGGACCGCCAAGCGGTTGAACCCCAGGCAAGCCCGCTGGTCACTGTTCTTCGGGCGCTTTGACTTCCAGATTACATACTGCCCCGGGACCAAGAACCAACGATCGGATGCCCTGTCCCGGGTGCATGAAGAGGAGGCCAAGGCCGAGTTGTCAGACCCCACAGAGACCATCATCCCCAAGTCCACTGTCGTGGCCACTTTCACCTATGACGTGTGCATTCAAAATGCCATCAATAAAATGCACCTGTGTTCTTCGTCCATAACAGACGCCTGCCCATACCATAACCCCACCGCCACCATAGGCCACTCGATCCACAACATTGAAATCACCCTGACACGGAACCCGGACCCGGGGACCGGCCCGAAGAACAAACTGTACGTCCCACCAGAGGCCAGAGCTGCGGTTTTGGACTTCTGTCATGGTTCCAAGCTCTCCTGTCATCCCGGGGTGCGCAGAACCATGGCAGTGGTCCAGCAGCGCTTCTGGTGAGCGTCTATGGAGGCCGACGTCCGGGACTACGTCCAGGCCTGTACCACCTGTGCCAGGGGCAAGGCTGACCATAAGAGGACTTCAGGACTCCTCCAGCCCCTACCGGTGCCTCACCGCCCCTGGTCCCACATCGGCCTGGACTTTGTCACGGGCCACCCGCCGTCCCAGGGCAACACCACCATCCTCACGATAGTGGACCGGTTCTCCAAGGCGGCCCACTTCGTGGCCCTCCCGAAGCTCCCTACGGCCCAGGAGACAGCAGACCTCCTGGTCCACCACGTCGTGCGTCTGCATGGGATACCAGCGGACATCGTCTCAGACCGTGGCCCTCAGTTCTCCTCTCAGGTCTGGAGGAGTTTCTGCAGGGAACAGGGGGCCACCGTGAGTCTCTCGTCCGGGTATCACCCTCAGACAAACGGACAGGCAGAGCGGGCTAACCAGGAGCTGGAGCAGGCCCTCCGTTGCGTTACCTCCGCGCACCCGACGGCCTGGAGCACCCATCTGGCCTGGATCGAGTACGCACACAACAGCCAGGTGTCGTCAGCCACCGGCCTCTCCCCGTTTGAGGTGTGTTTGGAGGGAGAGGTCGGTGTGCCCTCGGTCCAGGCCCACCTCAGGAGGTGCCGCCGGGTGTGGCGGACCACCCGTTCTGCCCTGTTGAAGGCCCGGACGAGGGCCAAGGCCCATGCAGACCACCGGCGTTCCCCGGCCCCTGCATACCAGCCCGGGCAGGAGGTGTGGTTGTCAACAAAGGACATCCAACTTCAAGTGGACTCTCAGAAACTCAAGGACAGGTATATTGGACCGTTCCCCATCATCAAAGTCCTCAGCCCGGCCGCAGTGAAGCTACAGCTGCCAGCTTCACTGCGGATCCATCCTGTCTTTCACGTGTCACGGATCAAGCACTACCACACCTCACCACTCTGCACCCCTGGACCTGCACCGCCTCCTGCCCGGATCATCGACGGGGAGCCGGCATGGACCGTGCGTCGGCTCCTGGACGTCCTTCGCAAGGGTCGGGGGTTCCAGTATCTGGTGGACTGGGAGGGGTATGGCCCCGAGGAACGCTCCTGGGTGAAAAGGAGCTTCATCCTGGACCCGGCCCTCCTGGCCGACTTCTACGCCCGGCACCCGAACAAACCTGGTCGGGCGCCAGGAGGCGCCCGTTGAGGGGGGGGTCCTGTTGTGTGGGCCGCTGAAGAGGAGGTACTGCTGGCCCACCACCACCAGATGGCGCCTTGCTTGGAGTGCGGGCTTCAAGCACGAGAGGGTGCCGAAACCCGTGGACAGCTGTCACATCATCACCACCAGCTGTCACTCATCTACGTCAACCTCCATAAAAGCCGGACTGCAACTCCACCTCCCTGCCGAGAAATCAGCTACCATACAGGTAATCTTCTCTGCTGTGATTATCGTTGTCTAAAACATTGTTCTGTGTGCAGCCGTGTACCTGCGGGCTCTGTCGGAGGCTGGATTGGCGGACAGTGAGAGGGCGACGTTCTTCGCCTCTCACTCTATCCAGGAAAGAGACCAACAGGAGCTGCACGGGTGAAATTGTTTCTGGAGATGGAGGTTCTCCCTCCTTACTGAACACAGACTGTGGGATTACTGAGTGTGCGAACTCACACTCATCAAAACTGTTTCTGTTCTCTGCCAGCAGTACCGGGTCTGACTGCTGAAGACAGTGGCCACCTGGGGCGCAGGGCTTGGCGGCTCCGGTGTTCTTCAGATCCGTTGGTGGTGGAAGCTGTGTGGGATCCGGCTCTTCTCTTGCCAGACGTCTTCTATCTTCGAGCCTGCCCACACGTCACCTTGTGTATAATTGACATTCCACCATATTGTTATTGTCTGTACTTCGTTGTGCACAACATTAAATTGTTACTTTTTGGCTTATCCATTGTCTGTTCATTAACACCCCCTGTTGTGGGTCCGTGTCACAACACCTTCCCAACATGGTCACGGTCTTGATCTGGGCTTCCTAAAGTCATTAAACCATCTAGCTGAAGCTACCACTATAACTCCAAATTTTTATTATATGAATTTAACTTTGGCTTGGTTTTGCTTGGTTGCCAAACCCTGAAAAACAGACCAAAAGAACTGAAATTTTTATACACTGAAGCATAAACCTGGACATTCCAAAACAGTTTATCATGTCAAGATCAGATCATGTTCAAGATGCATAAATAAATTTCGAAATGAAATTAAACAGTAGTTGCCATTCAACATTCAGCTAATTCGCAGAACATAAATTGACAAAAGAATATTAAATGTGTCAATTTTGCTTACTGGATTAGTGTTTAAGCTCCAACAAGAACAACATAAGGATTTTAGGGCTTACAAATGTTTTTACTGTTAAACTGTATTCAAACAAATGTTGGCTGACTTAAAGTTAGAACGTTTCAATTCAGTGGAAGTTAATTGGTCCACTAATGATCTTCAAAGCTGCTGAAGAGATAGACTGCTAACGAAATATTTAGCTAGACTATTGCTAATAAAGCTGTTAGCTGATTAAGGTGATTAACTAGGCTGTGCCCACCGCTGCAAAGAACTATACATATAATACTGTACATATTAAGTAAGACTTACTGTGAGAATAAAGGAACACTGGAGGTTATTTTGCATTGTGCTCTGCAATGGTTTCTGTAGAAAGTAGTTTTCGGTTCACAATTGGCCCACACACTGCAAGCGTGATTGATTTCTTTGGTTTATCCCCAGGAGATGAGAAAGTTTGCATGTCTTACTCCTAAAACCGATAAATCACATCGATCAGCCGGTATAATAAGGCCATGCTGACACATCCTCAGAGAGCGAGAGATGAGAAAACAATTAGAGAAGGATGGTACAGCGGCACAGACAGATATGAAACTAAAAGTAAGACCTAGATAGATCGGTACATACTGTAGGTAGACGACAAAAAAGGAAAATCCAAATTGAGGATGACACTGTATGAAATGGCTAAGGTATAAGAGAAAAAACACCCGGAGAAGATGTCATTAAATACAGCATACTGTATGTTTTGTCACATATTTTACCCTGAGCTCTTCATTCTAATAATAAACTTTATTTTAGATTATATTGTAACCACGATTTGGTACAAAAGCCGTATCCATGAAATGCTGAGTCTCTGAGAAGCAAAGATGAGCACATGATCTCAAGTTTGTCAGCATATGTGTGAGAAAATTATTGAAATATTTAAAAACAATGTTCTTCAAAGAAAAATTGGAAGGGATTTACATTTTTCTCCAACTACAGTGCATAGTATGATTAAAACATTCAAGTATTCTGGAGGACTTAGTATGCAAGGAGCAAGGGCACAAGCCTAAGATGAATACCTGTGATCTTTGATCCCTCAGACATCACTGCTTTGACAACTGTCATTCATCAATAGCTGCTATAACCACATGGACAAGGAACTGCTTTTGGAAGCCTTTTCAAGCACCACAATACATAGTTAAATTCACAATGCCACTTAAAACTTTCCTGTGATAAAACAAAAGAAGAATCCCTAAGTTGCTCTTGTACAGAAATGGTGTCAACTTTTCTCGGTTCATAGGCATCTGGGTTGGACCATCACACAGAGGAAAAGTGTACTGTGGTCTCATGAATCCATGTTACAGATCTTCTTTGGAAGACATGGACAATGTATGCTCCAGACTGAAGATGAAAAGGGCCATGCAGACTATCAACAAGTTAAAAAGCCAGTATCTGTCATGGAATAGGGTTGTGTCAGTGCCCTTGTCAAAGGTATTTACACTTTTGTGATGGCAGCATTAATGTGGAAGAGTATGTTGAGATTTTAGAGCAAAATATGCTGCCTTCAAGGTGAAATCTTTTCCAGGGAAGTGCATGCATTTTTCAACAAGACAATGCAAAACCACATTCTGTATACATTATAAAGTTATGGCTACTGGACTGCCCTGCTTGCAGTCATTTTGAAATGAAAAATTAAACTACAATGGCTGCACACTTTTGCACATCTTAAGATGTATTTTTAGGAAGCAAATAACACCTGACAAGCTTCATTGCTTGGTATCCTTAATTTCAAAACATTTTCTAAGTTGTGACAATTAATGTATATATTACAAAGTGGTGAATTCTTTCTTGTCCCCACATTTTTTGAATGTAGGAATGGATGTATATTAAAAAATTAAATGGGGTTGTCAGTGTTCTATGATACATATCACAAAATGTTTGACACACATCCAAAATGTCCTTGTAACTATCTGATCTAAAGCTAACTGCTTTTCAAAATGGCTGACGTACAAAATGTCCTTGTATTTGATAAAGCTATCTGATCTTTTTATAGTTGTCTAATTGATAAAACCAAAGTATTCGCATCTATTTGGACAGCATGACAGAACTCTGATTTATTGTTTGGCATCGACATACACAAACACACATACACAAACACTATAAGAGTTTTACATAACAACCTTGAATGCAACATGAGCACTACACCCGCTAATACCTGCCTACTTCACTTGGCAGCCAATCACATAGCCGCTGATTCACGACAGGCTAAGGACCACCCACTTGGGGCTGGCTGGAGGAACAAAAGTTAGCGTAGAGAGGAGATCTGGGCTCTTTGTTCCAGATGCTTGCATGTGATCTGGTCAGAGACCCCAGCACTACAGATGACTCTCTGTATCAGTGTTTGAACTTTTTCAATACAACATCTATACTTTGAAGTCCATTTCCTGTCCAATTCTTTTTGAGATCACTCATCACAATAAAAGAACCTAACAGGGTTGAACACACAAAACATGACACGTTTGCTTCATACTGTCTGCAGTGAAACTGAAGTCAGTGTAAGGATCAGTGTTTTTTTTTCAAATTTTCCATATCATCTCAACTTTTCCTAATTTGGGGTTGTAGTTATTCTCTACTTTTATTTTTGATATATGCAATGAAATTGTTATTCTGAAAATCTTCTATTTCAGACATCTATTAATTAGCTATTACTACTCAATTTTAATTTTAAATATGCAAAATAATAAAAAAAAATTCAAGATAACTATAATGCAATTTTGAATCTCCATAAATACATTTTGAGCAGTAAAAATGTTACTTCAGATATGACCACTGCAATTACAGTTGAACAAATATGACTGTGGCCATCTGTATAAATATTGTGGAAATCTATCATTCAAATTCTTCTTATTCGGAATGCAGTTTGTGTTAGAAGTCTGAAAGAGGAAATTACATATAATTAAAGAAAAAAGTAGCTGTGGCTTTTGTTGTGCTTTGACATATTGCTGCTTGTGACCTGTATAAAAAGGGCAAACATCAAAAGACAGTCACTGTATGATAAATCTGTCTAGAATATGCAGTTGTCCAAAACTGAGCATCTGTGCAAGGGGAAAACTCTGAATAAGTTAGAGGCTTCTGTGATTGGAAAAACTGTGCAAAATATGAATGTTATATGTTGCAGTGACACAGCTTCATGTTGCAGTAGTCATTGCCTTTAAACTGAAGGGCAACAACTTCTAACTCATTGCTGTTGAGACAGTGCAACAGAGAAATGAGATGATTGTTGTAGGTGAATGGTTCACTGCATAACAAGGGAGCCATCCAGCAGACAAAAGTGCCAAAAAAAAGTAGAAGTGCATTGACGCTTATGACTGTTGAATTAACACTTGATGCCTCCACTGCTATGTGTAAGGATTGCTCACACATTTGCAGCACTCCTAATGGTAAGGTAAAAACTGTTCTGCTTTGTTGCGCTGTGTTGTTACTCACATTGTTGCGCTGTGTTGTTACTCACACTTTTTGTTCTGTTAAGGTTGGAGTGTAAGGTTGTGGTTGTTTTTGTTTAACACAGGTTGTTTCACAGTTTAATGATGTATTATCAGCAATATAGAGTTTCATTTCAATGTTTAAAGTCGGTCCCCCCCATGAAAACCAAATGCACCTCGCCCAGCAACAAGCAATTTAATGCCAATTTAATTGATTTCATTTATATAGCGCCAAATCACAACAGAGTTGCCTCAACGCGCTTCACACAAGTAAGGTCTAACCTTACCAACCCCTAAAGCAAGCACACAGGCGACAGCGGTAAGGAAAAACTTCTTATGATGATTTGAGGATGAAACCTCAAGCAGACCAGACTCAGCTTGGGCCATGCTACCGACACAATTGACAAAACCAATAGACAGGAAATGTTGGGCATCCATGCTGGCACACAGGATGGAAGGCTTGCAGAAGAAGACACCACCCCCATCTCTGGATGGAGCCACACCTCAAACAGAGAGAAAAAATAGAATCAGGCATCAGAAAAAACAACAAATACAGAATCATTTGTCAGCATCAAGCAACAAGAAAAACAGAAGAAATACTAAGGTGACCGCTGGCCACTAGCTTCTAAGCTTCACTAAAAGACCTAAGACTTTAGATAAAGTTGAGGCCGCGGCCCACTCGCTTTACTGATCATGGTGTTGGCCAGTGGTGTGCACATGAGGAGAGAGTTGCTGCAGAAAAAGTCCAGCAAGAGCTGCAGCATTCTGTCCATGAGCTCTGAAGGGCTTGCTCTCCTTCAGCCTCTGCAGACAGAAGAGCCTGCTGCCCCTTTCAGCGTCTGACAGCTCAAAAGTTTTGAGGAAGTGATCCTTGATCACTGTGTATTGCACGACTTTGATCCGCGCACTTGCACGCACATCGTCGTGACGATCCCACCCGCTGTGTCCCCAGCTGGATGCCGTGCTTTGTTCCACCTGCAGCCACGCACTCTGCGCTGGACACTGCATATATAAAATAATTATTTTGTGGTGGATTAATAATTTTCTCTGCCGGGTTTCTGCTGAAAATGGCTCTAATCTTCCTGAATCACAGAGGAGCGCACCAGCCGGAGATGTTCTTGCACGTGCGCAGCATTTGGAGCTGTCTAAAAAGGTGATTATTTGTCATATTTACATTGTCATGGCTTGGTAAAACAGTTGCATGTTCTTTTCTTCTTGTGTGCAGCTGTAAAAGTATGTTCATGAGAGATTTAACATCTCATTATAAGTAGTTTAGAGAAGTGTGACATTGAGCCATCAAAGAGAGGGACAGCGTCTCTCTCTCTCTCTCTCTCTCCCTCTCTCTCTCTATCTCCCTCTCCCTCTATCTCGTATGCATGCATTTTGGGTGTACAGACAGCATTAGAGTTTTGGTTTTGAGAGATCTGAGAAATATTTGGTGTGTTTGCAGTGTGGATAATTTTGGTGCCGTATTTAGCGTGTGTGTGTGTTTTCTAAAAATGAGGCGCCTTATGAATGTTGAACAAGTGCTTCAGGTTTTTTTATATATATATATATTTTAATTGGAGCAAGACAGAGCATGCAGCTTGTCTCCACCAGACAGTGAGGATTCTGGTGATGAAGCAGATGATCCCTCTTTTGTTCTGGACGAGGAACCAGAGCAGGTGGTGGATCCATCGACATGTGCACAGATCTCCACAGTAGGTCGGATCACGCGCTTCTGTTTGCAGCTGAGCTCTGTCCCAGCGTCGAGTCCCGGAACGCAGAGATGCGGACACACACATTGCTCCAGAAGTGGCTCCAGGCATGTTTCGTTTAAAGCAATGAGATCAACGTTAGCTTCGGTTTCATTTCATTTCTCTTTCGTTCCTTTTGCACACTTGATTTGCAGGCTATTCGGTGATAAAGCTTGTTTGTCCACCTTTCTGTAGGAATTGTGATTTTTTTTTATTTTTTTTTTTACTTTTTTCCCTTCATACAGCAATCAGCGTGTGCCATGTGACTGGGTCATTAGTGGTTACCACTGTTGCCTCACAGCAAGAAGGTCATGGGATTGATTCCCACCTGTGGCCTTTCTCTGTGGAGTTTACATGTTCTCCCCGTGTTTGTATGGGTTTTATTCAAGTGCTTCAGCTTCCTCCTACATCCAAAAGACATGCAGGTGACTTGGAAACTTTAAATTGTCCGTCACTATGCGTGCATGTGTGAAAGTATTTGTTTGTCTATACGTGGTCTGTCCATAAATTAACGGTCCTTTTTATTTTTTTTAAAAACTATATGGATTTCATTCATATGTTTTTACGTCAGACATGCTTGAACCCTTGTGCACATTTTTTCAGAAGCTGTTAGAGACTGGCACCTAGAAACCATTCGAAAAATTTATCTGGCTTTCAGTGAAAATTTTACGGGCTTCACAGAGAATAAGGACTTTAGCTACAGCTTTAAGGACCCCTTTAAGGACGGTCGGTGCGCCGCGCTGCGAGCTGCGACGATGCAGCACAAACCACTGGACCATTTCTAAGCTGATGGCTCTGTGGATACGAGACCATCGTGTGCTCTTTCTCTGGTTATCACAAGACCTGGACATCAGCCATTTTCCGGCAGATTTCACTTTTAACAAGAGATTTTGTCATGGAAAGCCGCGCGGAGGCTTCGCGCATCACAACCGATTCGCTGATGAAGCGAGTGTTAGAGGACAAGTTGGGACATGTCCAGCTCTCCACAAGTTCTTTTATACTCACTCGACTGGTAAGCACTGAAAGCCGAGATAGACATGTCCCAGCTTGTCCTCTAACACGCCAAAACGGAGGTGTTCCTTTGTCTCGCTTCATCAGCGAATCGGTTGTGACGCGTGAAGCCTCCGCGCGGCTTTCCATGACAAAATCTCTTGTTAAAAGTGAAATCTGCCGGAAAATGGCTGATGTCCAGGTCTTGTGATAACCAGAGAAAGAGCACACGACGGTCTCGTATCCACAGAGCCATCAGCTTAGAAATGATCCAGTGGTTTGTGCCGCATTGTCGCAGCTCGCAGTGCTGCGCACCGACCGTCCTTAAAGGGGTCCTTAAAGCTGTAGTTAAAGTCCTTATTCTCTGTGAAGCCCGTAAAATTTTCACTGAAAGCCAGATAAACTTTTCAAATGGTTTCTAGGTGCCAGTCTCTAACAGCTTCTGAAAAAATTCTGATGGAAAAAAAGTCCTTTTCATTCCGCCATTTCCAGACATTGAAAATCCGACGAGGGGGTGGGACCACTCCTTCCACAAGGCGTGCTCACAGGCGAATGACTTCACCGACAGGCGTGGAAAAACTCACGCATGCGCACGAGGGTTCAAGCATGACTGACGTAAAAACATATGAATGAAATCCATATAGTTTTTGAAAAAAATAAAAAGGTACGATACTTTATGGACAGACCTCGTATGTGGCCCAGCGACAGACTGGCGTCATTTCCAGGGTGTACCCTGCCTCACGCCCTATGAGTGCTGAGACAGGCCCCCCACCCCCCCAAAAATAAAAACCCTCACTTGAAGTAAGTGGGTGTAGAAAATGGATGGCTGGATGTTTGTAGTGTTGAAGTTACATATCTAATCAAAAGAAAAGCTGCTGCTCTGTCAGATTTTTCCCCTTTCCTTTGAGTTCATGCAGACATCCAAAGAGCTAGCATAATATCCAGATGTACTCACTGTATTTTTGTCAAATTTGGTCTCATTCTTTGCATGTGCATGACAATTTCACGGCTGTAAGTGGGGGGAAGAACCTGGACCAGACCACAAGTGTTCTGCATGTTAAATGTGACAGCCAAATAGCTGGCGAGAACTGACAGGTTGGTAAAGTCTCTGTGAAGCATCAGTGGGAGAAAATGAGGAAGGCAGTTACCCAGACACACACACACACACACACACACACACACACAAAACATAGGAAGCCTGGCGGAACAGCATTAGAACATTCTGGACCACTGGTCGATTTCAGATGTGAATGATTGGGAGTGAATGAAACAGACAGATTCCTAATTGTCAGTTATTTCTCTGTCTTGTGACAGTTGCCTGTTTTATGAGCAGCCAGTAGTCTGAGAGTAGCTTTTGGACTGCAGTCATGCAAACTGTATTTGTTTTCTGATGGACATGTGCAGTGGCTCCTGGTCCTGGCAGTCTGATTCATAATTCAGCTCCTTGTTACTGTGTGAAGCATCTATAAATGGAAGTAGACTATCATGCCCTAGAGTGGTTTGTCAGAATACTTGAGTACAAAATATGCAATACAAATACACTGAAAGTTATAAAAGGCATATTAATGATTGTTCACAGCAGAAATATCTAGTTGCTAAGATTGGATTTAGTGTTACTGATATTGCCCCAAATCACAGAATGTCTCAGCAGCTTTGCATTATTCCATGACATATGTACCTGAGATTCCTCATGGAACAAGCAGAACATCATGGATTACTGTGAAGGTCGAGAGAAATTAATAAGAGAAATAGAACATAAAATTAAGAAAACCAACTATAAAAGTTATCTGAGGACATGAACGTTGGCCAGAAAAAGGAAAAATGTGTCCATCTCCTGAATATGAAGATCTAGGACAGAGTCAGCATCTCCAGTGACCTTCTGTTAGACAAGTGTAAAAGGTGAGATGGAGAGAGGAGGATGAAGGTTTGGTGAAGACGTCTGAAAGAAACAGAGTTTGTAAAAGGACGCAGCTTTGTAGCAAAGACAAAAAAAATTAGAACTCTAATGACATTTTAACAATTTTAACATCTTTGATACTAAGAGAGTACTAATCCAGAGGGCCAGCTGTGGTGTATGGAACCTGCCAACCTCCAATCAGAGGATTTATATACCATAGACAATACCAAACCTAACACACATATAAACAAGGTGGAGTGTGAATTCACTGGATGAACATGGGCAAGAATGAAGTTCAAGCTCAGGAAGTCAAAGTATGGTCCCCAGAAATGGGAACTTATCCAGCGACTTTCAGGACCAAAACCAAGGGGAGTATACACCATCACCCATTAAAAAAACAACAAAAAACCCAACAAAACAATAAAAGGTCTGGTGAAGTGGTATGATGGTTCTCTTAATGACAGAGGCATAATATCAGACATTATAGCCAAGACAAACAAACAGGCAGATGAATGGCTAAGGAAAATAGAAAAGCAAGCTTTTAAGTCATGTTCAAGACCTGGTTTTTTCCAGCATGGTCTGCTACTAACACCTACAGTACATGGCTCCTGCCAATATATGAAGTAATTCATATATTGTCAGGAGCAGAAGTAATCCAGAGGTGTGTGAAAAAATACCTCCTGAGGTACCCTGCCATTCCACCAAGGTTCACGCTAGCAGTTACACCTGTCATGAGTGGTCAAAGAGTACATGTATGATGGCTACAGTGACAAAAATTCAGAAGTAAAGGAATGATCACAAGATCAGAATGCAAGTGGGCTGCTGATACATATGTTGCTCAGGCAGAATGCATGCTGAAGTTGAAGTACATCATCTGGAGCCTTTAAACACATTGCCTTTAATCCACTTTCCACCACTGCTGGACATGAGTTCTTCCAAGTCATTGTCTGAGGACAGACATTATCCAAGCCAAAGTCCAACATCTGCAAGACGAAGGATAAAGTTCATAGACAGCTTGTTTGTTGACAAATCAGTCTTGCCAAAGCAGAAGATCACATGGCCTGAATTTTGGAGCATGGAGCCCTTCTGAATCTCTTCCCGACCTGGTTCAGGGTATGACACTCTCCCACCATCAACAAATCTGCACAGGTGGGAAATAATGGAGGAGCCCTGGTGCAGAGGAAATGGTAAGTTTGCGCACATACTGGCAAGGTGCAGGACTGCACTTATCCAAGAAAGATATAGGTGGAATGATGACAAGGTCATTCGCTGCTTTAACGTTTCCCATAATCCCCTTGGCAGCCCCCTGCGCAGCACCAGCAGAGTTCCAGTGTTTCAAAGCCATGTAAACAATGGCTAGTGAGGATGTGGGAGGCATTGATTCAGCAAGTTCACAAGAGATTATGATGATGACACGTTCTTCCAAGTTGAGAAGAGGTGTAGCACCTGTGAACTTCTGTAGTGCCCCCATGTTGTCTTGTTGCCCATACTTCACAGAGTGTATTTACATTGTGCCCTAAACCGGAACTCTGCTGAAACCGACCTCTCGTGTAAGTCGCGGACTGCAAGAAGGCGCGAGATTGACAACTGCAAAACAGCGGATTAGAACACAGACAGACATATAGGAGCACAATAGTCCGACAACCGGTCTGAATTAGGCCGAAACACCTATTTCTCTCTCCTACATGTTGCAGGCATCTGTTTCAAAATGAGCAAATATTTGCACAAAAACAATAAAGTTTATCAGTTTGAACATTAAATATCTTGTCTATGTGGTGTATTCAGTTGAATATAGGTTGAAGAGGATTTGCAAATCATTGTATTCTGTTTTTATTTACATTTTACACAACGTCCCAACTTCATTGGAAATGGGGTTGTAATTAATTCGGAATGGAACACAACCATGAATCAATGCCGTGGAAGGAATATGAGGAATCTTTACAATAATTTGTTCAGTAATAAATAGACAACAAAGTGGTGTCAAAAGTCCCACTTAGATTTCATTTCTGATGATCTTGACTGTCTGCATCAATGCTTCTCTAAATGTGCAATGCTAATTCCCTTATTAATTTATAAAACACATTCTAAGATTTCTTAAGGTTATTCAAAATTGTAGTTGTCATGTTGGTGGACAATAAATCAAAAATTGCTCTGTAGTGCAAGAAACAACTGGGCTACCACGGTATCATAGATGACAAATTAGGTTTGGGAGCCTTGCAGTTCTCAATATTGGACCAGTGTCAATACTGACACGCTGCAAGACCACCGTGGCACAAATTATTCAAATGACAAAGTAAATCTTGTGGAAAAGGTGTCCCAAACCTGTCAGCCATACATTCAAGATTGATATCATTTTGGTTTTAGCATCTTGAACCAGAGAAAAATAAAAGAGCTTCTGCCATGACAGTTACTTACATTCTCTGTTTCATTTTCCCAGTGGATTAGCTGGTTTTGGCATGATGAATAATTTGGATGGGGAGCCATTCACTTGTTGGACTCTACACTGAAAAACACAGGACGAGCTTCCTGAGGAGTTCATCACCATCCCACAGGTAACGGTTTTGAACAGCTTTGGACAATGCTATCAGAAAATGTTCGCTTCTTCACCAGCATATCAGATAGGCCAGGTTTAATTTGTTAACAAAATTCTGTCTGCACAAAACATCCCAGTGTGACAGAGAAAATGTGTGTATCTGCATTTGCCTGTTTTATGTGTAGACTCCTCGCAGAAGCTGCAGTCTCATGGTGGAGTCTGCAACGCTTCCCGCAGTAGCAAGACGTGTGAAATGAGAGCTGTCAAGCATTCTGCAGTTCCTGTGTACACGAGGATGGAAATCAAATTTGAAACAAGGTGTCCTGAATATATTGTGGAGCTGAAGTGGCTGCAAATGATCTCAGGAGAAAAAAGCCTTTGTTTAATCTGCTTCATTCATACAGAATTGATGGTGTCACATCTTATTCTTCTTATGCAGGGTGATCGGTGGGGGGGGGCGTTTGGTGGACTGACCATTCATGTGCAAGACTGATTTATACATAAACGAACTTTGACTGCAATATATCCTCCTGTACTTTGACCAGTATTATCCCAATCTGTAGTATATACATCACACTGAAGACCATCTTTAGAAAATCTGTCAATCTTCTAATTTAGAGGTATACATTGATACAAAATTCTGTAATATTATGGGTACATAAGGCTTATGGGTACAAGCTGTTTGGTGATGCTAATAACTTTACATGAGAACATATTTCCTGTCTTTCTGTATGGTTGTGGGACTTGAATGCTAATCAGTGAAATAAGGTCCTGACTAGTAAGCTTTGGTACTTAGTCTCCCGGAGTTATCATTCATGTGGTACCCAAGGATCTTCCACAGAGACCGAGATGAAGAATATCTCTTGCATTGTGAGGGAATGTCAGCTAAGACATTTTTGGAGATGTGACACATCGCTTGTGGATGAGCCTGCACACAAGCGTTGGGGTTGAGGACCCCAGGAGCTGGAGAAGGGCAATGGGACAACCGTGTTTCACGTGGCTGCGGTAGATAGATGGTTACTTTCAAGAAGTGGGGGTGGACCAGATGGTTGCCTGTGTGGTTGCCATCCTGGACCCATGGTGGTTCCATCGTGTTGTGGATACGGCATAGCACCAGTGCATTGTTCCAGACCTGGCCTTGGGTACCTTGGTGGGTACAAAACAAAGGATGTCCTGCCTCCTCTGAATACAGGGTCTGATCGAAAGATAAAAAGTAAGTCAGGCAGCTACAGCATTTTCTCTTGTCATGCTCCTTTTCTGTGGAAAAATAAATTTTATATCCATGTATTGTTCTTTCCTGTCAACAGGAGCAGAACAGGCACACAAGCCAGCAAGACTACAAACAAGACTCACAGAGGCAGAAAATGGGTTTGCAGTAAAAAGGGGACTGTAAACTGGGCCCTGGCAACACAACAGGTTGTAAACACAACACATTTACACACATTCTTACTCTGCACAACATGAATATGCTGTGCTGTAGCTGTAGACAAGCCTAAGCTAATGCTAATGAGCATGCAAGCTGGCCCCAGGCAACAACTTTCTGAAGTTTCCATCATGATTAACTCTGCAGTTGTGGAAACATGTTCCTCTAGCTTTGTGGTCACTGACAACATGGAACAGTGAGCACATAGCATTATACCACCTTTAGCCTCAGCAATGTCCATGAATTGATGCAAGCTAATGAAGCTTACTAACAGCTAATACGGGCTAAACAGGTCCTCCTGAACCAGAAAATGTCTTATCGAACAGAAAACAACTCAACGTGAGTTATAAATATTATATAATGTAAAGATAAAACAGCAAAGAGCTGAAACCTGTAAGCATGTAAGAGTTGTGCACAGCACAACAGGATGTGATGTCACTATGCAATATTTACCTTTTCAGGAAGCTAATTTAGGTTGCCAGATGTCTTAGCACCAATTTTTAAAATTTTTAAGTTTTAAAAATATACTTTGTTTGTGATGTATCCTGATAAAATGCATTTTCAGTTCTCTACGCTGTTTCTCTGCCTGGTGCTTTAAAGTGACCTGTTTCCCTTTGGAGAATGTGCATTTCTCGCTCTCCCACAGACCATCTGATTGTACACCGTCTCTGTTGGCATGCAGGATTTCAGATAAGGGCTTCCATTAAGATTACTACAACAGGCTGTTTGAGGCCTAAATTTTGCTAAATATGGCATCCAAAACTTAACAACACATCTGTGGAACAGATTCTGTCATAGGTAATGTTTGTCAAAAAATTTATGTGACATAAGTAGTGATTTATAAGTATGCATTTGTGAATGCTCTTTACTATGCAATTGGATTTGCACTGCAAAAACTGTCCTCAAAATAAGACAAATAGTCCTAAATCTAGCCAAATTGTCTTGTATTAAGCAAAAAAAATCTGCTAATGGGGTAAGAAAAATTTATTTGGTTAGAATTCTTAAAACTAGCAAAATGTCTAAGCACTGAATAAACAAAATGTGCCTAAAAACTATACAGAATTCTTATTTTAAGATTAGCATCTGTCTTAATATAAGGAAAACATTCTTGGTCATTTGCTTGGATGATTTGAAATCCATTGTCTTTTGTTGTTACTGGTTAAATACAACTTGATATTAGCTGGAAAAACTTATTAAGAAAAATTGATATACGAGGTACTTGAACTCCTTCACTTGGGGCAAGGCCGCATTCCCGACCTGAAGTAGGCAATCCATCGGTTTCCTGCTGAGAACCATGGCCTCAGTTTTAGAGGTGCTGATCGTCATCCCAGCCGCGAAATTCTTGAAACAGAATAGTTAAAATGGCATGTACCTAAAATAAATATGGCCAATTCCGTGGCACACCAAAGAGAAAGTGGTGTGGCACCATGCTGACTGGTAGAACGGAACCCCATGTTAAAATATCCAGCATAAACATGTTTCCATCACTGTACAAAAATAAACTAGAGCACCGCGCTCGTAGTGCGCAGGTCTCCGCCAACACTAGTTTCCTATTCCACAAAATTTTACCTTGGAAAAAAATTTCAAGATCAAATTCCTATTAGAAGTGTTTTTTTTCCATAAGCTACATTAGATGTGATCAAATGTCAAGAGAATGCATTTAGTTCATGCACTTGAATCAAAGTTTTTTGTGGCGTTGTCAGGTTTGTTTTGTTAAAATTGCATAAAATTGGAACCTTCATCCAGTTTTGGTGGTGGAGGTAAATCCATAACAGAAAAATGAGAGTGACTGAGTTACATTTGATTGAGATATAATGCAAATTGCAATGTTTGCTGGTGGGTGCATAAATACTGATGTGAACATATTATGTAAAAATAGATTATAAGTGAGTATAACAATGTATAGATATGGAAAAATTATTGCGCAGGATAAATTACACAGATGTGCATGTAATAAAGCACAGTCTGAATGCAGTTGGAATAAAGTGACCTGCAGAGGGGTTCTGTTTTGCACTGAGGGTCCAGCAGTATTACTGGAGGAGCTACTTAAGGCTCCCTCAGTCTCATGTAAGGGGTGAGGGGGTTGTCCATAATTGATGTCAGCTTCATCCTCCTCTCACCCAACACCGCTATGGGGTCCAGAGTGCATACCTTTACAGAGCCAGCCCATCTGACTAATCTGCTGAGCCTCTTCCTGTCACACTCAAAACTTCCACAGCCCCAGCAGACCCCAGCATAAAGTATGGCTGATGCCTCCACAGTCATAAAATCTTTTCAACAGAGATTCAGGTGAAAGGGCAGGAGACTGGCGTTGTGTGTTCGCCACTCCTCAGGTTTGTCTCATTTTCTGCTTTTTAACTTGGTTTTTAGTGGCTTGAGCGTATTTTTTTTTACTCTTAGGGTATGTACTTGACGTGGTTCTTGGTGCTTCAGTGTGCATTTTTAACTATTTTTGATTGTTTAGTGCCTTTTTTGCACTGCATGATGCCGTATTTCACTCCCTCGGCTAGCGCGATGCTAAGCTACTCTGCAGCTGAGCTACAGGGCCTGAACAACAATAATGTCCTTCGGGACATTCTCGCCATAAGAGAGC
The DNA here is from genome assembly GCF_902500255.1 of Thalassophryne amazonica. Taxonomy (NCBI): domain Eukaryota; kingdom Metazoa; phylum Chordata; class Actinopteri; order Batrachoidiformes; family Batrachoididae; genus Thalassophryne; species Thalassophryne amazonica. The sequence goes on along the minus strand of NC_047103.1, from coordinate 33,953,739 downwards.
TTGGTTTGCTCCACCGACCTCGTTGCATCAACAGAGGCTCCCGGAGAAAGTTTGTATTCCATCGGACTGGGTCGTCTGTTATCTGGTCGGCTCACGTCATCAGAGCGCTGCAGCTTCTGACACTCTCCGTGCACTGGATGGAAAACATGGAGTGGATTTTAAGCTACTCAGGCCTATTCAAAGATGTCAGTCTGTCAGCCCCACGGAAGTCTTCAGTTTGGGTTTCATTAACATCAGATCACTGTCCTCAAAATCCCTGTTGATTAACGATCTAATTATGGATCATCACTTGGACATGATTGGGTTATGTGAAACTTGGCTCATACCCACAGCTGTTCTTCCTCTGAATGAGGCCTGCCCACCAGCGTATACATTTAGTCATGTCTCGTGGTGCAAAGCAAGGCGGGGGTGTTGCTTTTATTTATAAATCTAGGTTGACCTTATTGACTGTTGGGGGTCATAAATATAATTCGTTTGAGCATCTGACTCTCCGCTCTGCCCATGATGCTACGTACTGTCAGGGTTAGAAGTATGGAAATCAGTCATTTTATTTTGTCACTGTTTATAGGCCTCCTGGCCCATATTCTGAATTCTTAGAATTTGGTGCGTTCATCTCTAGCCTGTCAGCTAGTGCGGACAACATTTTGATTATTGGTAACGTTAACATTCATATAAATAAGCCCTCTGATCCCCTTTGCAAATCATTTATGGAACTTGTGGATGCGTTAGGATTCCAGCAATGGATTCAGGACTCGACGCACATTAGTTAGTAAACCCTTGATTTGGTTTTCGCACGTGGCCTCGCTGTCACGAACATCGACATTTTGCCTCTTGCCTCGGTGGTCTCTGACCACTCATTTATTAGGTTTACATTTACGTTGCCGCGTTTAGTTTAGCGAAAGCCTTGTCTACTTCTGCGGCGACGCATTAATCCCTCAACTATGACTGAACTCGAAGCTAGACTGCCTGAAATTTTGGCTTCAGGGTTGGAGAATGTTCAATCAGTGGATAGTCTTGTGGATGGCTTGAATTCGGCGCTCAAGGGATCAGCGCTCAAGTGGATAAGATTGCACCTCCTCTTTTAAGGCCATAAAATCTTTGGAAGATTGCCTTGCATCAGTGAAAAGTTGGATGTCTAGTAACTTCCTACTTTTAAATTCTGATAAGACTGAAGTGATAATTCTTGGTCCAGCGAGGTATCTTGGGGTAATTTTTGATCCTATGTTGTCTTTTGACCGCCATATTAGAGACATTACGAGGACTGCTTTCTTCCATTTGCGAAATATAGCGAAGATTCATCCCATCCTGTCTATGGCTGATGCTGAGACTTTGATTTATGCATTTGTCTCTTCTAGATTGGACTATTGTAATGCTCTATTCTCTGGTTTACTGCAGTCCAGGATTAGGGGTCTTCAACTGGCTCAAAATGCTGCTGCCAGACTTTTGACACAAAGCAGAAAATTCGACCACATTATGCCCGTTTTGTCGTCCCTACACTGGCTTCCAGTGCAAGATCGGATTTTAAGGTACTGATATTAGTTTATAAGATTGTTCATGGACTTGCACCTCCCTATCTGGCTGACCTGGTGAGGCCCTATGTACCAGCTCGGGCCCTGCGTTCTCAGGGTGTAGGACTTTTATGTGTTCCCAGGGTGAATAAAAAGTCTGCCGGTCACAGAGCTTTCTCCTACCATACCCCAGCTCTGTGGAACGATCTCCCGGCACACATACAACAGTCGGATACTGTGGAGACTTTTAAATCATGTCTAAAGACTCATTTGTTTTCCTTGTTTTATCGTTAGTGTTATGATGTGTTTTTATTCTTGTATTCTTTTATGGTTATCTTTTTATTGTTTTTAAATTTTTAATTCAGTTTTTTCTGTTTTTATTATGTTGTGTGAAGCGCCTTGACAATTTCATCGTGAATTGGCGCTATATAAATTAATAAATTGGATTTTTTTTTTATTTTTATCCTGCACATGGCAAAGGACCTCAGTCTGCCCAGCAGGTGAGGACGACTTTGGCCCTACTTGTACAGGATGTCTGTGTTGTGTGTCCAGTCTAGCTTGTTGTTAAGGTGCAGACCCAGGTATTTCTACTTCTCCACAATCTCTATGTTCAGGGCCTGGAAGTTCACAGGCACAATCTGAGGAACCTTCCTTCTGAAGTCATTCACCACCTTCTTTGTCTTGCTGGCACTGATGCACAGGTGGTTTCATTCACACCGGTCCACAAAGTTAGTGATACCTCCCAGTACTCCAGATTGTTCCCCTCAGACACACGTCCAACGTTGGCTGTGTCATCTGAAAACACAATAAGATGACACAACCGTACGTGTTATAGCTGAAGCCTGATGTGTACAGTGTGAAGAGGATAAATGAAACCATCCTCCATAAAGCTCTCAAATATGAAAGAAATTTGATCTTTTTGACAGTTATGAATTCAATGTTAAAGACAGGGATTTTTCCAAGATTTTCCTGACTTTGACCTTGGAAATTTAATCAGTTCTTGCCTATCAGGATTTGAATCTTCAGTAAAAATTTCATAACGTTATATGAAAAATTGTGGGCTCAATGCTGTAAACAAACAGGGGAGAAAGCATAACGTACCTTATACGTACCTTTTTGGTCTTTACAGCTAGATTCCTTGTTCATGACAACTACATGGGTAATTATTTTTTTAGAACTCATTTTTTAAAACTCATCTATTTTAACCCAAATAGTTATGAACTAGCACATTGCCACATTGCCTGTGGGGATCCACAGGCTCTAGATTGGGTAATGTTTATAAATTAGGTACCTGACAGTTTTCAAGTGTGGTAATAAATTTTGCAGTTTCTATAATGAGCTGGAATGGCGTGTGTCTTGTACTTTTAATCAGCACTCACGAATCCTGAACAGAAGAACACTGTAACCATAGACTTTTCTGTGGTTATTCAGTCTAATGCAATCAAACAATTGATTACTGTTTCTTTAATTCTGCAGTATCAACTTAAAGCGCTCAAAACTACCCCAAATACTAGTAACATAAAATGTCCGTAATGTATAATAAAATAAAATGGGGGTTTCTTTCCTTTTTTTTCTCAATACTTCCACAATTCAGGTTTCGTATTGTCCTTTTTGTTAAACAACAGTTTATAAGTTGAGCCTAATAGGTTTAACAATTTCTCTCCCAGACCTGGTTCTGGGAACAAGAGTCTCTGCAGGTGAGACTTGAGGTACCACAGCAGGTGAGTAGGACGCCGGTGTTGGAGATGGCTCTGGTTCCTGCTACAGCAGCAGTGAACCTCTGTTTTGTGCTGGTGTGTGTAGAGGTATTAGGTGCTGACGGTTTCATCTCACCACCCCCTGAGGTAAACCCACCAAGTATGACCTCGGAGTGGTGTGGTGCTGGAGTACAGTTCCAGAAACCTTCGCGTGGGTTTCCCATACCCGCTGTCCTGGTGACAGATTACTGAGAGCTCGGGCTCAGTGGCGCCTGCTGTAGTTCCCAGCATCTGCCAACTCCTTCTCCTTTTCTTTCCTGATGAATGTGACGCTGTTGGGCAGTGCAGGGTCCAGCTGAGAGAGAAGAGTCGGCACCGTGGTGCGAAGGCATTGGCCCATGAGGAGCTGAGCCAGACTGTATCCACACTGGAGAGGTGTGGCGCTATAGGAGAGTAGAGCTAGGTAGGGGTCTGCTGACTTTTTCAGGAGGTTTTTCACAGTCTGGACCACCCGTTCTGCTTCACCATTACTCTGTGGAAATCCCGGGCTGCTTGTAATGTGCCTGAACCCATGTGAAGTTGCAAACGAAGTGAAGACTTGTTCAGAAAACTGTGGTCCGTTATCTGACATCAGGACCTCCAGGATGCCATGGCGAGTGAAGACTGACTTCAAATGAACAATGATGTCCATGGACCTGGAGTGAGCTAAGTGTGCGATGTCAACATGCCTGGAGAAGTAATCAACAACAAGCAAGTGTGTTTTACTCCCCAGGACAAACAGGTCTGCCCCCAACTTTTGCCATGGTCTTTCAGGGCACTCTGATGGCATAAGAGGCTCTTTGGGATTGTGTCACTCCTGTATGTATATTCTTCAGTTAAGCACCATTTCATTCACTTGCTGGCTGAGTCCCGGACACCACACAGACTGACATGTTCGTGCATTGCACTTCATGACACCAAGGTGTCCTTCATGTAGTTTAGCGAGAACATCATTCTGCATTGCTGAAGGTATTACAAGTCACGTGTCTTTCAACAGTAAGCCATCTTTCACTGAGTGTAGCCCGCTCTGGCCAGTAGTTTTTCATCACTGGTTCCCATTTTGCATGTGCTGGGGAAATCTCTGAACCATTCACAAGCCCATGTGAAGCCCCGGGCCTCCTTCTCTAGCTGTGTGTATCGTTGCTCGGTTGGAGTGAGCGACCAGGAAGCATAAGCCACAGGCTTCCATTCTCCCTCCCACTTCTGAAGAAGAACGCCCCCCAAGCCATACGATGATGCATCGGAAGATACTTTCGTGTATGGCGTACATGGCGAGTACAGGGGGAGAGGATAGAGCTTTCTTTAGCACTGCAAATGCTGCTGCCTGGTCCACAGCCCAGACCCAGCAGTTTTTCTTCGAGAGAAGGCCGCGGAGCGGTTTATCTTTTTCCGCTAGCTGGGGAATAAACTTTCCCAGCTGGTTGACCATACTGAGAAAACTCCTTAACTCACTCACATTTGTGGGTGCTGTCATGTCTGTGATGGCCACTGTCTTTCTTGGGTCAGGGCGAATGCCTGCAGTTGTGATGATATGGCCCAGAAAGGCTATCTCGCTCTTAGAGAGTTCACAATTGTCCACATTTAGTGTGATGCCTGCTTTTTCCAGTCTTTGAAGCACGGCATGAAGTCGAGTGTCATGCTCTTCCTGATCCCGCCCCACACCGACAGATCATCGATGTAGCAGACCACATCTCCAAGCCCCTCTGTGATCTCTGCCATCCTGCACTGGAAATGGTCGGGCTCAGAGGCGATGCCAAATGGAAGGTGGTTAAAGTGGAACCGCCCGAAGGGTGTTATGAATGTTGTGTACTTGGCTGATTCCTGTGTTAGTGGAATCAGCCAGAAACCCATGTTGGCATCCAACTTGCTGAACACTTTTGCTCCAGGAAGTGTTCCCAAACTCTGCTCCACTGATGGCAGAATGTACTTTTCATGGCACATATATTCATTTAAGCCGGTCAGATCCACACACAACCGCACCCTTTTCCTTTCCTTCTGGGCACAACCACCATGACAGCACACCAGTCTGTCGGCTCCTCCACCCGGCTGATGACGCCCAGAGCTTCCATGCAATGGAGCTGTTTTTTCACTTTGCCCACCAGAGGTGGAGTAATCCTCCTGGGTGTTTTTACTGAATACGACACAGCACCTGGCTTGAGCTTGATGGTGTAAGGTTGCTGTAGCATGCCTAACCCACTGCACAGCTTACGGTAACTTGTCTTGAGAGTCTCCATGTCTGTGCAGTCGACAAGGATGAGCAAGTCAAGGGCTCTAATGGCTGGCAACCCAAGCAAAGGTGTGCTCAGGTTTTTGATCACATAGACCTTTTCCATGGCCTGCTTGGCCCCTTTTCTTAGCATCAGTCTGGCGAACCCTGACACCTCCAGAGGAATCTGTCTGGGGCTAAACAAAGATTTTTCTGGCCTTAGAAGAACCAGCTGCTGTGTATTGGAAAAGATGTTGTTAAACTCCGTCTGTGACACATTGGTGACATCTGCACCAGTGTCAAGTTTGAAGGTGATATTTTTGTCCATTATGTCTATGTCAGCAGTCCACTTACTGACATCTGATGTCACAGAGCCCAGAAAGAAACTTTCCTCCTCTTCCTGTATACCGTTCACAGCTTTTCCTCCACGGCACACACGCTGGTAGTGACCCTTTTTCCCACAGGCAGTGGTGGGCACAGTTCCGATAATCCGATAACTGATAATTATCAAAGATAATGTTTTCATTATCGGATTATCTTTTTAGATAACTTTAAAAACCATTATCGGACTATACTGCGATAAATTTTTGTCCGATAATTTTTAGACCGATAACGTGCTAAATAAAGCTGAACAGCTACATATATTTACAAAACTTAAAATCAGTTGAACAAGTACCTGTTAAATGTTTCGTAGCTGAGGTGTAGTTCTACCGTCTGCAAAACAGAGAAGAGCTGCTTTAAGAAAAAAACACTCTATCCTCTGTAGACATAGGAGAACTGGTCTCCAAAAAAATTATAAACTAATTTCTCTTAACCCCATACTGATACATGGGCAATATCACCCAAGTCATCCAGAGGAATACATTTTTAACTTATGGTTCAACTTTTAACCAAACTAATGTCGGACAAGTTATTTAAATTAATGTCATGTCTGAAGTTTTATAAAGTGAAAATATCAGATATATGTTTTAGTTTTAAAGTAATGCACTGATTTTTAAGGTTTTCGTGTGGATATATGCTGTGCCCAGCAGTGCATTATGGGTAGGATAGGGTAATCTCAGTATGTTCACGACATGAGAAATGCATTTGAAACACTCTGATCAGGCTCTACGGACAACAGCATTAAACTCTAGTGCCTAAAACTCTTGTGAATATATTCTCTGGGTTTATAGACATTGTTATTGTGTCTGCGTTTATTAAATTCCACACATCTTAAATGTAGCAGACACGGATTATCTGGAATTTTGTTTTGGCAAGTTTTCAAGGTCTCTACTGCCATCTACTGACCAGTAGTGTTCATTCGCCCTATTGATGTATCCCATAATCCCTTGCGTGCCAGAGAGTCGCTGCAGTCAACAACATATAGAGAATCAAATCAAATCAAATCAATTTTATTTATATAGCGCCAAATCACAACAAACAGTTGTCCCAAGGCACTTTATATTGTAAGGCAAAGCCATACAATAATTACAGAAAAACCCCAACGGTCAAAACGACCTCCTGTGAGCAAGCACTTGGCGACAGTGGGAAGGAAAAACTCCCTTTTAACAGGAAGAAACCTCCAGCAGAACCAGGCTCATGGAGGGGCAGTCTTCTGCTGGGACTGGTTGGGGCTGAGTGAGAGAACCAGGAAAAAGACATGCTGTGGAAGAGAGCAGAGATCAATCACTAATGATTAAATGCAGAATGGTGCATACAGAGCAAAAAGAGAAAGAAACACTCAGTGCATCATGGGAACCCCCCAGCAGTCTAAGTCTATAGCAGCATAACTAAGGGATGGTTCAGGGTCACCTGATCCAGCCCTAAGTATAAGCTTTAGCAAAAAGGAAAGTTTTAAGCCTAATCTTAAAAGTAGAGAGGGTGTCTGTCTCCCTGATCAAGAGAATCAACACAATGACAGTTGTAAATTAATATTATACTACAAAAATGTATTTTTTATGCTTTTTGTCACGTTAATAAGAGACTGCATGCATGATACCCTGAAAACTTGCTAAAACAATTATAATAAATAATCCGTGTCTGTTACGTTTAATCTGCATGGAATTTAATAAACGCAAACTGAATTTCAAACATATTATATATTAGTCTCAAACAAAGAGGACAAACAGTGTTGTAAAGAACAATAATCAAGACGTTAAAAAGCAAACTTCACTTTCCTCCAGAATAACATGATCAGGAAGCGAGTGTAGTTCACAGCAGCTCCCATTGAAAATAATGGAGAGACAGCCTGTGATTCTCACATGTTTACATAAAATAAACACAATAACAACGTCTATAAACCCAGAGAATATATTCACAAGAGTTTTAGGCACAATATAAAAATAGTTTTATGTTGCGATGTTAATGGTGTTGTCCGTGTGCAGCGGTTAAAGTGCAGCGTGATCAGAGCATCTCAATGCAGTTCTCAATGTTACTGAGATCTCGCAGCACGGCGACCTCTCCAAGGTTTTGTGGGATTTGAAATGTCAATAGGGTGAATAGCCAACATTTATGTGTCAAGACAATATTGAGTGCACGTTTTACAATATAATAAAATGTGCACACATCATAAAACGTGCGCATATCATCATAAAACGTGCGCACATTCTCTCCACATGCAAAACATTTTGCAATGACACTTCCAGGGCTCAGTAAAAATGCTTGTTTTTACAAATAAAAAAAATGGAATATTTTACAAAAGCACATTTATCTGTAAACACCAACACACAACACGTCACATTAACATGTTGGTTTACATCAGGGGTGGGCAATCATGTGCCATAAAGGGCCGAGACATTGCAGGTTTTCCTTGCTACCAGTCACCTTCACAGGTGATTTCATTAATGTTCAGGTGTCTCAGCAGGTGATTTCATTGATGACCAGGTGTTTATGTACAGGGGAGAAGCTCATCAGCAACCCACCTGGTGAGGTGATTGGTTGCAAGGAAAACCTGCAGTATCTCGGCCCTCGTTGCCCACCCCTGGTTTACATAATGAATGACTGAAGCAATCAGTGTTTAGCAGAGGCACATTTTACCCAGAATCCTTTGCGATCTGTCTGTGTTTGTTGCAAAACCTCAGAATTAGTGCATTAGTCAACATTAAAAGATATATGTTATATTTTAACTTTGTACAAATGACAGACTTGACATTAATGGAGTTATTCTATCGGTATTAATGTTATTTATAAATCAAAACCATAAGTTAGCACTGCTTTATTATCCAAGACCTCCGCCTGACTGGAGCGTTGTGATTGGTAAAGAGCTGGGTTTTACGGCTGCTCTCAGCTTGCTTCTGTGCTGGAAGCCATGTAGTAAACAAGAGCTTCCAGCAGGGGGCAAGATGTTCAAAGACAGAAGTGTGGGCTCGTTTGGGTCTGTTGTCGCTTTTGATGCTACCAGAAGCAATTGTGGTGTTAAAACTCAAATTCAGTTTATTAGTAGTTGCAAATGTACCAGAGACAATCCTAGAATTTATCGGCTATTGGTTATCTGTAACTTCTGATAAATTTTTGGGTGGTTTATCATTTTATCTTTATCAAAGATAATGTTTCAGTTATCTGATTATCTATTATCAAAGTTAATTTTTTGGTTATCTGTGCCCACCACTGCCCACAGGAATGGCACTTGGCATCATTGGCAGGGCACTCATCTTTTGGGTGAGGTGTGCCACCACATTTGTAGCACTGGGAGCCTTTTTTGGGTTTTTGTTCTGACTGCTGTGTATCTTTGCTCCATTACTTTTGACCTTGCTGAATTTTGTTTTTTCCTTTTGCTGTTTGCCTTTAAATACTCTATCCACAGAGCATACACCCATCTGTTTGACACCACTAGTTTCGCTCCTCAGCATGTTTTGCTGCTTTTTGATTTCCTCCAATTGCCTTGCAATATTAATGGCTTTTTCCAAGTCTAAGTCTTTTTCCATCTGCATGCGTTCTGAGAGTCTTGTGTCAGCCAGTCTAACCGCTATCCTGTCCCTGATTAACACATCATGTAATGCCCCATAATTACAGTGCTCTGCTAATGCATATAGAGCAGTGATGAATGGGGAGGTGATGGTCTAGTGGTTAAGGTGTTGGGCTTGAGTCCAGAAGATCATGGGTTCAAATCTCCGCCTGACTGGAAAATCACTAAGGGCCCTTGGGCAAGGCCTTTAATCCCCTATTGCTCCCGGTGTGTAGTGAGCGCCTTGTATGGCAGCACCCTGACATCGGGGTGAATGTGAGGCATAATTGTAAAGCACTTTGAGCGTCTGATACAGATGGAAAAGCGCTATATAAATGCAGTCCATTTACCATTTTCGAATGCATCGACAGTCTCATTTGGCTCCTGTTTGCTCATATTAAAGTGCGCACGTTCATAAGCAATGTTCTTTTTAACTATAAAGAATGACTGGAAGCCAACTCTTTAGTGTACTGGCACTGGTCTGCATCACTGAGCTTCAAGACTCTCAAAACATTGTCCGCTTCGTCTCCCATACAGTAGATTAAATTATTCAACTGGTTTTCTTCAGAGCTTGCAGATAAGTTGCTTGCTTGACAAAATCTTTCAAATCGTCTTATCCATTTTGTCGACTCATGCGGCTTGGAAAAGTTGAAGGGATCTGGTGGCTGAATGCTAAACGTAGATCTGGGTGTGTTAACCATCCTGCTAGCTTCTTCCCCACTGTACTCGTCTTCTCTGTCACTCATTTGCACTGCTCACCAAAACTCCTCTCTTCCTTCACGGATGGACCGCTTCCTGTTCGGGTCACAGATTCACAGCACTTCTGACACCATGTCATGTACTTTTAATCAGTACTCAGGAAGAAATAAAAGCTTGTCAGACCAATGTGCAGTACACAACTCTGTCTTCTTTCATTCTTGTTTGTCTGCTCACCACATGCCCCCTTACGCCACAGTGCCCCCACATGGTAACATGCCTCATGTTACCATGTGGTAACTATGAATCAACCACAATAACACCACAGTGTGTGAGCCTAGAACGTGTTTACAACCTTAGACCTCAACAGTATTTAGAAGAAAAACTCGACCCTTTTATTTCCTTTTAATTAAATAATATTTTTATGATAGTTTAGTGTCTTAATATATTTATAAATTGTTCAGGTTTTTATTATCATGTACACACTATGATGATTCTTATTATTATTATCAGTATTAATATTATTTACGATATTATTTTATTTTACTCGTACTTCTTTTTTGTCGTTTTGTCATGATTTTTAAATGGACCACAATGGAAATAAGTGTTTTCACTTTCTTGTGCATCCATGCATTGTTAATGTATGAGGTCTGTTAGAAAAGTATCCGACCTTTTTATTTTTTCAAAAACCGTATGGATTTGAATCACGTGTGATTGCATCAGCCAAGCTTGAACCTTCGTGCGCATGCGTGAGTTTTTTCACGCCTGTCGGTTGCGTCATTCGCCTGTGAGCAGGCTTTGTGTGAGCAGTGGTCCACCCCTCTCGTCGGATTTTTATTGCGAATAAATGTCTGAATGATTTGGAGCTTTGCTGCATCAATTTTTTCCAGAAACTGTGAGAGACCCCCAGGTGCACACCATTCGGAAAATTCATATGGCTTTCAGCGACGATTTTATGGGGATTACACAGATTAAGGAGTGCTCCAGCTGGTTTAAAGACTGCCCACAGTGTCTGAGAGCGCGGCGCACTCCGAGCGCCGATCGACAGGCTGCGGCGCGACACGCGGAATTCCTCCGCTCCTCTTTCCATGACAAAAACTCCTGTAACAGTGGAATGTGCCGTTCATTTCTAAACTGGACGCTGTGTTGATCCGGGACGTCGTCTGACTAGCACAGAAATTGCGGAAGACGTGGACATCTGCACTTTTTCGGCACATTGAGACAGACGTGTGGAGGAATTCCGCGCGTCGGGATGTTTCCGCATGGCGCAAAGCAACGCCGTGATGAAGCCTCACAGGACATGTTGGGGCATGTCCAGCTCATGCACAATTTCTCGGATATTCACATGACTGAAAAGCAACCGAAAGCCATCTGAGCCATCTGAAAGCCGTCCTGTGAGACCAACAAGGAGGTGGTTTTGTGCTGCGCCATGAGCGGCAAGGTGGCGCATCCCTCCGCTCCTCTTTCCATGAAAAAAACTCCTGTAACAGTGGAATGTGCCGAAAAAGTGCTGATGTCCACGCCTTCTGCCTTCTTTTGTGGAAGTCAGACGACGTCCCGGATCAACAAAGCCTTCAAGTTGGAAATGATCTGGTTGTTTCAGCGGGGTGTCAGCCTGTCGATTGGCGCTCGGAGTGCACCATGCTCTCAGACGCTGTGGGTGGTCCTTAAACCAGCTGGAGCACTCCTTAATATGTGTAATCCCCATAAAGTCGTCACTGAAAGCCATATGAATTTTCCGAATGGTGTCCAGCTGGAGGTCTCTCACAGTTTCTGGAAAAATTTGATGCAGCAAAGCTCCAAATCATTCAGACATTTATTCGCAATAAAAATCCGACGAGAGGGGTGGACCACTGCTCACACAAAGCCTGCTCACAGGCGAATGACGCAACCGACAGGCGTGAAAAAACTCACGCATGTGCACGAAGGTTCAAGCTTGGCTGATGCAATCACATGTGATTCAAATCCATATGGTTTTTGCAAAAAATAAAAAGGTCGGATACTTTTCTAACAGACCTCGTATATACAATTATATTATATACTTGCAATGAACTTATTAAAATCATGCACGCACATTTATAATATATAGATGATTTACACCCCCTGCTTCCCGCTGGAAATGCGTGTGAATCCAGAATGGAATTATCAATGTCCATTGTTCGTTATTGTTAGCAAATATCCGTAGTTTCTCCAAAAAATATTAGTCCTATCAATGTTCCTTTTTGGTGCATTCATCCATGACCCAAAATACATAAGCATACCAAATGGAAAATGTCAGCTCTCCCCAGTTTGTCCGTGATCAAAGTTATACGCACACACCCACACATGTACAATGATTGTCTTATGAATGCTCATATATATATATATATATATATAGAGAGAGAGAGAGAGAGAGAGAGAGAGAGAGAGAGAGAGAGAGAGAGAGAGAGAGAGAGAGAGAGAGAGAGATTATCTGCATGACACATGTTATCTGTATGTTCTAGTTTGAACCAATTTAGCTGCACGGTCTGATGAATGGTAAGCTCCTGACTACTAGGAAGGCAGTCAGGAGGATATACCTGGTAGTCAGGAGGATCTGCATGTTTTCTTTATGTTTCAGTTTGAACCAGCTTAGCTACATGGCCTGACGCAACACCACTATACAATCCAGTAATCTTTCAATCACGTGGTAAGGGTGGACCGCTCCTCTGTTGCTGTGAAGCCAGTAGGAACCATTTGCGAGAATAGGTCCACCTATTGTAACGGAAAGGAGACTCCTGCATTTTATAAAAAGCCACTGCACTTGTGTTCATGGCTCTTCTTGAACCAGATCCTGTGAGAGCTACAGTAGTGTTCAGAATAATAGTAGTGCTATGTGACTAAAAAGATTAATCCAGGTTTTGAGTATATTTCTTATTGTTACATGGGAAACAAGGTACCAGTGGCTTCAGTAGATTCTCACAAATCCAACAAGACCAAGCATTCATGATATGCACACTCTTAAGGCTATGAAATTGGGCTATTAGTAAAAAAGTAGAAAAGGGGGTGTTCACAATAATAGTAGCATCTGCTGTTGACGCTACAAACTCAAAACTATTATGTTCAAACTGCTTTTATAGCAATCCTGTGAATCACTAAACTAGTATTTAGTTGTATAACCACAGTTTTTCATGATTTCTTCACATCTGCGAGGCATTCATTTTGTTGGTTTGGAACCAAGATTTTGCCCGTTTACTAGTGTGCTTGGGGTCATTGTCTTGTTGAAACACCCATTTCAAGGGCATGTCCTCTTCAGCATAAGGCAACATGACCTCTTCAAGTATTTTGACATATCCACCATGCTTCACTGTCTTCACTGTGAACTGTGGCTTGAATTCAGAGTTTGGGGGTCGTCTCACAAACTGTCTGCGGCCCCTGGACCCAAAAGGAACAATTTTACTCTCATCAGTCCACAAAATATTCCACCATTTCTCTTTAGGCCAGTTGATGTGCTCTTTGGCAAATTGTAACCTCTTCTGCACATGTCTTTTATTTAACAGAGGGACTTTGCGGGGGATTCTTGCAAATAAATTAGCTTCACACAGGCGTCTTCTGTCACAGCACTTACAGGTAACTCCAGACTGTCTTTGATCATCCTGGAGCTGATCAGTGGATGAGCCTTTGCCATTCTGGTTATTCTTCTATCCATTTTGATGGTTGTTTTCCATTTTCTTCCACGCATCTCTGGTTTTTTTGTCCATTTTAAAGCATTGGAGATCATTGTAGATGAACAGCCTATAATTTTTTTCACCTGCGTATAAGTTTCCCCCTCTCCAATCAAGTTTTTAATCAAACTACGCTGTTCTTCTGAACAATGTCTTGAATGTCCCATTTTCCTCAGGCTTTCAAAGAGAAAAGCATGTTCAACAGGTGCTGGCTTCATCCTTACATAGGGGACACCTGATTCACACCTGTTTGTTCCACAAAATTGACAAACTCACTGACTGAATGCCACACTACTATTATTGTGAACACCCCCTTTTCTACTTTTTTTTACTAATAGCCCAATTTCATAGCCTTAAGAGTGTGCATATCATGAATGCTTGGTCTTGTTGGATTTGTGAGAATCTACTGAATCTACTGGTACCTTGTTTCCCATGTAGCAATAAGAAATATACTCAAAACCTGGATTAATCTTTTTAGTCACATAGCACTACTATTATTCTGAACAGTACAGTACGTTCACTGAGAGTCCACATCTCTCTGACTTTACATGAGATCTTAATAAATTGTTTTCTGTATTTAAAGTATTGCTTCCAGAGCCCTTCATCCAGGACAGTTTCATTAAAGAGCTGGGTCATTTACACATGCACGCAGAGCTTTTTGTCTTTTCTGCATGTTGCCACAAGCAGATGCTTCTATTTTTACACACTCACAAACAGAGATGCTGGGAGAAGACAAATGCACTACAATTTTCATTCATGGTAACGGCAACATTACACTTAATGAAACTGACTAAACCAACTGAACTACAACAACACAAATGTCAGCTCTTCCCAGTTTCTCTGTGATCAAAGCCATATACATGCACACACTTCGCTATTATAAATGGCTGCTTTGGTTCTGCAGAGATGTGCTTGCATCGACCACTAGCTAATGTGGAGTCGACTGCGTTTGTCCTTTGTGAGCATTTTACTGCAAATATCATAGATGATATGGCTTGCTGTGTGGTTAATTGTACATTAGCACACCTAAAATGTCTGCATTTAAGTATTTTTGTGAAGTGACATTTTAGTATTATTTAATTATATTAACACCATTAGCATTAATTATGATAGTTTGATGACCTTTGCTGCACTGATACTGCCATTGTTATTGTGACAATATGGTGGCCATGCCCAAACTGCAAAAATATATGTAAATCAAATGTAAAAACCATGGTTACTTAGCCTGTTAGCCTTAGCTAGCTTGGGTGCTATGAACTATGTGGGTGTGTCTGCGTTTGGGCTTCATTCATTCTGCCCAGGTTATGCTGGTATTGCCCACACTCTATTCCTTTACCAATTTATAGGTGGTAGTGAGTTAGACACTGCCAAAATGGTAACATCTAGATTCACTCTTCAGAAAACCTTTAGGTGATGCCATGTAGGTATTGGCCAGTATATATACAGTCTACTGTAAAAATTTGCACAGTGCAACCACTTTAATGCAGGTGAAATTCTGGAATATTAATTTGTTTATTTTTCAAAGTTAAATCCGTATGTTATTGTTTTATTATTATTTTCCAATATTTATGAATTCTGGTATTCCTACCACTCATTTGGTGGATGATAATTACCAAGAATTTTTTTTTTTGGGTTTGATTTAAATTTAATGTCTTTCTCTCCATATTCAATCCATACCACATTACCCCACTCAGCTTCCATATCTTTTTCACTGCACATCTAGTTTACTTGATCATACTTTTTGGGCACTCTTAGCTCAACAAAATTATCACATAAAATTTATTTGTGAAGCTACGAGTGCTGTGAAAACTGGAAAACAAGGACACATTTATATTGAAGCTACATATATTAATGCTGGTATATTGTTCATTTAGGGTAAAAAAAAAAAAAGTGATTAACATTTATATTCTTATTGCCAATTAATGACTGCTGTCTCTCCACTCAGTATTTTTTCACCTCCCTGTGTTTTCCACAGTGGTGAGAGCAGATGTTGACCTTTGGCTGCTTTGCACAGGGGATAGGAAATGGGATTTTATTGGCCTTTTTGTCCATTCACAGAGCATATAAGGATATTAGATATAAATATTTCATGACTATAACTCATAGTTGGCCAGTCCATCTTATAATGGATAAGAAAAGTTGATTGAGTTGTGCATATTTAGATGCTAGGAGGTCATTTGTAAGGTACAGGGGGTTTTGCTAGGAAAGCATTGTTAAATCAATTTTAATCATGGGGCTAAAAATTTTACATGTATAGTGCCAATGAAAAACAGTCACCTGCTTGGTGGTTTTACATGCTGCACATCACTGTATTTACCTCACTGCAGAACCTGGGTCCTGGTTGGTAACTAATCCATCTCCGCCTACTGAAAGTAGCCATTTATTTATCTGCTACAGTTAGGTAATACATGGGCATCCTGTTGGCCTTTTCAAGCTGCTGGGATTCTCAGCAACTAAAATCCCATTGAGATGGGTGTTTTCAGTCTGGCTTAAGACGGATGGTTTTATCTGAATCTGAATCGTGCTGTTTAGATTTAAGCCAGATTCTTTTCTGGCTGGCTCTCCGAAGTGGGTTAAGCCAGATTTGCCAGATACATAGTGAGTTGCAAAACAATTTGTGTGGAATGTATTGACATCAGAACACATTCAAAGACATTGCTGCCACACTAACAACACATGGGTACAAGAAGATGCCAAGCTAATGCACAGCAAGATAATAAATCTCAAGGCCAAGTACAAGAATGTTAAGGATCACAATGCAAGAAGCAGAAGAATTTACAGGTCTAAAAAGTAGCTGACTAATTTTAATTCAATTTATTTAATTTATATAGCGCCAAATCACAACAAAGCTGCCTCAAGGCGCTTCACACAAGTAAGGTCTAACTTGACCAGCCCCTAGAGCAAGCAAACAGGAGACAGTGGAAAGGAAAAACTCCCTCTGATGATTTGCGGAAGAAACCTCAAGCAGACCAGACACAGAGGGTTGACCCTCTGCTTGGGCCAAGCTACAGATGCACTTGATAATACAAATATACAGGAAATTTTGGAAGTCCATGCTGGTGTCCAGGAGAGAGGCTGACTGGGGGTGGGGGGTGGGGTGTTGGGTCCACAAATCCCATCTATTTCATGAATACTGCAGAAATAGACACCCACTCCCAATTCCGGATGGAACCACACCTCGGACAGAGAGAAAAACAGAATCAGGCAGCAGAAAGACTACAAATAAGGGGGAGGTGATGGTCTAGTGGTTAAGCGTTGGGCTTCAGACCAGAGGATCCTTGGTTCAAATTCCAGCCTAACCGGAAAATCACTAAGGGCCCTAGGGCAAGGTCTTTAATCCCCTAGTTGCTCCTGGTGTGTAGGGGTCTCCTTGCATGGCAGCAGCCTCACATTGGGATGAATGTGAGGCATTTGATGTGTAAAGCACTTTGAGCATCTGATGCAGATGGAAAAGCGCCACATAAAGGTATAATTTGTCAGCATTAAGCAACAAGAAAAACAGAAGAAATACGAAGGTGATCGCCAGCCACTAATAAGAAATCCAAATTGAACCTGATTTGAGCCAGACTGCGAACCCTAAGGTACTTCCACACTGGATCGTGGTCTCAGAATGCAGGTTTGCTCTGTGTTCTTAGCTTTAAGAAAAAGTTGAATGTGGAGTGTTTCGTTATCACGCTTATATTTTATGGAATAATTTGCTGACAAATATTAAGGAGACTCCAGTCCTTCACAGGTTACTTCACCAGCCACAGGGCTGATTCCGATTTTCAGCTGCTAGGTGGACTGGATCAATGAAGATGACGTGTCTTACACAAGGACCCAGACAGGTAGTGTCTACTTACTGACTGCCAAAGTGCTGTCCCACATAGGTACCTGTTCAACAATCCTTTAAGGCCAAATATTAAAACATTTATAGATTATGTTGCATATGGGGTTTGTAATTGACAGTTCGCAGATTTGCATGTATATTAAAAGAGTTTTTCTGTTCATTGACATTTACTGTAAAACACACAAAAAACAACACATTCTGTCTGCTTGTATTAACTGTCGGAACTGTCACTGACTACGTTTACATGCCACTAATATTCGGGTTAAGGTCAATATTCCAGTTTCTGAATCATTAGAAATAACCTGTTTACATGCTTAAGCAGACAGAGTTACTCCTGTACACATGGTCACTGGTATTATTTGGAATATCCCCATCTAAACAGCAATGCATGGACAACGTCCAGACGCACGGAGAACGACATGACGCAAATATGCGTCATTTCCGTTTCTTCTTCCTCTTTCTACTGTCAATAAAAGACATTACATTCATGTCTTTCACAATACTAATGAAGTATTCGGTTTCCTCCTCGCTCCAAAAGTGTGGTGCTGTGTTGCCAAGTCTGGATTTCACCATACTTGTTTACCTCTGCTTCTGTGGTGTCCGGTGGGTTTCGCGCGCCACATACAAGTAGTCGTCGTACTCAAAAGACCAAGATTCCTTGCGGATAGGACATGCGCAAAACACAAAATAATGTTCCTTTCTATGGGGATATCCCGATGCACGTTTATATGACCTGATACTCGGGTTAGGAGTAACCCAGCGGTCATACGCGGGTTTTTAAAAACCGGAATATGAGCATATTTGTGTTTTTGCGGGCGTTTACATGGTCTTGTGTAACCGAGTTATTGCTAATATTCAGGTTATGAAAGAGTTATTGGCTGCATGTAAACGTAGTCATTGATGGAAAAGAATCAAGGAAAGTAATCCTGGATTGTGTGACCGAGGTGGAGGTATCCACCCGAATGACAACAACAACAACAAATACGATTTAAAAAAGAAAACTGAAATTAGAATTTCAAGAAACACTGACTACAAGAACCACACAGCAAATGAACGTTCAATAAAACATTTGTTGTTTGGATCCATGTTGTCACAGTGATGCCTTTTTACAAAACGATAATTCCTTCATGCTGCTTTTATTTTGACTTAATTCACTCTGTGCTGTTGAAGTCCTCAGATTTCCCATAGTATTATTTATAAGTCTTTACATATTTTGTGTTATCTTTGCACCACAGCTCTGCAGCAAACATATTTTTCCAGTGATTTTTCACCCCATCTCTTCCTGTTTAACAGCCTTTCTTTGGCACATTGTTGCTCTTTGGTGTGTTTTCCCATTTCATTTGCCAGCAGATATCAGGCATGACAACACCGTGCCATGTCTCCAGGCAAACCTTGTGGCCTCACTCCTGATTAGATGACTGTGGGGTTTCTTTGGATTACTCAGAAGACGATTGTTGTGCTTCCAGAAAGCTTTGAGTGATGAAAGAAAATGTTTCCTTGTTGATTTTTCCCTTCTTTTCTGTACATGATGAGCAGGGGGAAGGGAGGGCAAGTTGCTGCTGGTTGTTGGGTTGCTGTAAAATGTGTGTGCTGTTAAAACTGCATAAACATAGGATGGTCACTGTACAGTAGATGTCTTTACAACTGCTAGACAAGCTCTCATTGTTTTTTCACTTTTCTGAAAACAGGTGCACCAGCCTTCTTCGAGTGCTGGATAGGTTACTCTCCTTATTGTCTGACCTAGCAGGATTTGAAAGGAGAGCCCGTGGCAGATTTGAGCTCCATGAGGATTACCCTGGCTTGGATTTAGCTCCCTGGTTTGGATGAGGTTGAGACAGAACCTAAGAAAGCTCACAGCTTTCGCTCGGTTTGTGTTTTTGTCAGTGTTTTAGTCAATGGCCAAGTAATCAAGGTTGAGGCCAAGGCTTTGACCCTTCAAACTGAGGCCCAGGCCAAAGCTCTAACCACTCAAGGCCAAATACCCAAAAAAGGCTATTGGATATTTCATAATGTAATTTCAAGAACAGCAGTTGCTTCTAGTACCAGGAGTATTCTGTAGTTTACATAATTCCATATGCCATTAATTTTTTTGAGATGATCAAGGCTTGAAAGGAAAATGCCAAGAAGTAAAAAGGGCCTGGAGGATAAGGTGAAGCATCACAGCATTACATCACTGATTTTTGAGTCAGAATAGATTTTTTTTTTACATTGGGAGGGCATGTATGGTTCCGTACCTCTGTGAAAGGGTTTAAGAACAACTGAGGATCCCTGATCAGAAAACAGTGATGTGTGAGAAAACAATTCTTTATTCCAGTTACAGGCTAAAGGCCCCTTCACACATAGTATGAGTAAGTGCAAGTATCTATCATACTATGTATCTATCATACCATACCAAGCAACCAGGTTCAAAGGTTGCAGGCTGAAATTAAAAGTCACTATTGTCGGCAACAGTGAAAAAACACAAGGAGTAACTGGACGCAAAAAAAGGCTTTGCAACGGCTGAAGGTGTTCGGGCACTAAGGAACTGGAGAGACAGACTGAAAATACACAACGAGTTGATTAGACAAACAGGTGTGTGTGAACAGAAAAAAAAAGCAGAAAAAAAAAAAAAAAACAGAAGACGACTCAAAACAGGAAGTGAGCAATTAAATGACACAACTGACCGGGTCACTCTGCCACATCCTAATATGTAAAACAACAACTAGTTTTCACCTTCACAAGGACACTGCAACAGTGATGAGTGTGAGTTTGTTCTTTTCAATGTTGAGGCACTGGGGAAGCAGCAACAGCTCTGACCCTGGAGGTCAGGGTCAAAAACTACTTTGAGAGGCTGTACAATTGCTACATATACTTAAATAGCAAATTTCTCTCACACAGTTCAATTTGTTTTTCCTGATGTTTTGCTGTCTTTTTGTGAAATGCCAAACACCTTGACCTGCCCAGGCTTTAATTTATGCTGTGAAAGCCAGCTGATCTAAAAAGATACAAACCAGGTAAAAAATAAAAATAAAAAATCACATTCAGATTAATGCCAACCTGTTTTAGGATTTCTGATTTCACGCACCGTTTGTCCATCAAATATTCCAGTCACAGGAGTGAAAACATTTCTAAAACTTTTTCAAAAGTATCAATTTGCATGAAATCAGATCAAATCCTGGACAAAGTTGTGTGACATTACATTATGTCGTACTGTAGTTAGTAATAGAATCAGTCAGTAAATAAAATCACTTTATGACTTAATTAATGGGGTAATGAAAACATCAGTGTTAATGAATTAATCAGAGTGTCAGAAGCTGGTACTGTATTACAAGCAGCAGTGTAGTGCATCGGAGTTGTGTCCATACTACTTGCTCTTTTACTTCTAGCATGTACTACAGTAACAGTTGGGCAGTATGTACTAACTGACACATACTAAGTATTCAGATGCAAGGATGGTCTTTTGATTACTTATTTTTATTAGGTGGTTCATCTCCGTTTTATTGCGGTTAGTTAGCATCGTATTGTTGGATTAGGGTCATTTAACAGTAACTGACTATTTTTTTGTGTGTGTGTGTGTCCTGCCTGATAGAACCCCAAAAGACAAGTTGATTTTTTTTCTTCAGGTGTAGAATCAGTGTAAATATGAAATCATACTCCATATTTGACTATCATGTATGAAGATATATTCTTTAAAACTATAACCTAAATGAAGAACCAACTCTGTGATTAATAAATTGAATATGATGAATTGAAATCAAAGTTGAATGAAAATGGTGATGTCCTGTTGAGTTCTATTTGGGGATTTCTTACATTTTGTAAACAAAACTACAATCGTTGAGGTGAATAATAATGTTAATTCACACTCCACTGCATTAAATATGCAATTCCCCCTATGTCCGCTAAGGTCTCATGTCATTGCTGTTACCAAACAATAGGTTTTCCATTGCTGAAAGACTAACACTTCCCTCAGTTCCTCACTTGGTGGCTCTCACTGTCTTTGACATTGGAGGGAAGTTCAAAGTGGCAGCCAGGAGACCCTGATCTGTTGTTGCTCGGTTTCACAGTATGTTTAATGTGAATGTTACTGTGCCATTAGCTTAATTGACATAGGTGGATATTTGGTGCATGGATACCGTCCAGTTGTAAGTAAAAAACATGCACAATAAAGCACATGGCTCATACATGCCATGTTTTCCAACTTTTTGTCAGTGCTGTACTGTCAGTGCTGTTGTGGTGGTTAAGGTAACAGCAAGGTAAAGCTGTCCACTAAAAATTACAAATTTGATTAAGGCCACTGTTTAGCTGTGGAATATTATATACAAAGCAGGTAAAACAAGTATTGAACACGTCACCATTTATCTCAGTAAACATATTTCTAAAGGTGCTCTTGACATGACATTTTCACCAGGTGTAAGTAACAACCCAAGTCATCCATAAATGCAAAGAAACCAAAACAAATAAATACAGAAATTAAATTATGTGTAATAAAATGGAATGGGACAGGGGGAAAAAAACAAAACAAATAAACATTGAACCCGCTTACTGAAATTGATTTCATACTTCATACAAAAGCTTTTGTTGGTAAGGGCAACTTCAAGATGCCTCCTGTATAGAGAAAGAAGCTGCATGCATTCCTCAAGTGTTATTTTGGCCCCATTCTTCCATATAAACAGTCTTCAAATCTTGAAGGTTTCATGGACTTCTTCTATGAACTTAATGCTTTAGGTTTTTTTTTTTTACCAAAACATTAAATCTAGGCTTGCATCTCAGATGTTCCTTCTGTCAAACTGTAGCTGAACTTTCAGGTCTTCTTTTTAATAAAATCCTCCTCTGTACCACTTCATCATGAAGCTGTATAACTGGGGCTACAAAATACAAAACATGCGCTATGCACAATTTCTCCAATCACAGCCACAGAAGCCTGTAACTTCTTCTGGGTTGTCTGGGCGACTTGGTGGCTTTCCTCACTCTTCTCCTTCTTGCATGGTCACTCAGTTTTTGAGAACTGTCAAGTCCACACAGATTTACCATAGAGTGCGATACTGCTTGTATTTCTTCGTAATTGATGTGAATAAAGTTCAAGACATATGCAGTAACTTGGAAATGTTCATGTATCCATCCCCTAACTTGTCTGAAGAAAACTGGCAATTGATTATTTACGGGTATTTTATCAAAGGGATTGATTACTTATGCAACCCATCATCTTGGCTTTTATATTTTTAATTAATTTATATCAAATTGTAGAGATTTACTTTCAGTTTGAGTCTAAGGAAGATAATTTAGAAATTTTATATTGAGAAGCCTGATTTACTTTTTGTATTTGAAATGTCATAAACAAATTAAAATGTGTGAAATACCAAGGGGTATGAATACTTTTGCAAGCCACTGGGTATTACGTTTGCAAAGCATATCCCTCTATGATTTTTTATTGACACGTCTGCGGAAACAGGCTACAGTCTCAACCTGACAAATTTCCCTCCCTGCCACCTAAACTGCACTATCACCATAGAGGATTTTCTGCATTAATTTCCCCGCTAAGCTAACGGATTACACACCTACATTTGTCAGAAGCCTTGCAGGGTCTCTAGTCACCTGCTCCGTGGTCTGCTGTAGAGTCCTAATGTTACCCTCCCTGTAGAGCTCTATCTATGTTCGCAGACAAGATGGTGGCACCTTCTCCAGGAGGGTGAAGGCTGTCCAGCATCAGCAAGCCATGGTGGCCCCAGAACGAAGGCCAGTTATCAATAAAACTAAAGCCTTGCTGTCTACAAAATTGCACCAGCCA
The DNA here is from genome assembly GCF_902500255.1 of Thalassophryne amazonica. Classification (NCBI taxonomy): domain Eukaryota; kingdom Metazoa; phylum Chordata; class Actinopteri; order Batrachoidiformes; family Batrachoididae; genus Thalassophryne; species Thalassophryne amazonica. Next base: position 33,930,395 of record NC_047103.1, on the reverse strand, counting down.
CCTATTTAATGATGTCAGCTTGCTAAACGCCTCATCATTACCCCGGGAAGGGAGGGGACCAGAGACTATTAACTGATGCTGACACTGGCAAGGTTACAAGTCCTCTCTATGACCATTTTTGTGAACTCAGAGTGCTTCATCCTGACATCACTGGCGCTGACGTGAATAAATATGTGACTGTAGCTAGTGTCATGTTCCTTTGTCTGTCTACCCTCAGCACCCTAAGATGGGAGGCAGTGTCGGGAGCTCTGGCTCCAGGAATACATTTAACATCAGCCGGCATTTGTAACCTGACTTTGCGGGTGATAGAATCCCCTATCACTAAAGCCTGGCATTTCGGCCTGGAGATAAGAATGGAAATCACCCGTGGGCTCAAAGAACTCACAACAGGCATATCCAAGGGAGAAAACTGGTTCCCAGTGGCGAGTGTGACCGGGGTACCGCAAGCAGGCACCAAGCCCTACGTGATTTCCTTTGCCTAACCACAGTCCGACAGCTGTCATCCACAGCCGGCATTTCCAGGCTAATGTTAATGGGCACGCTAACCAGCCCAACACTAACATCATCTGGAGCGCCCGTAACATCAAACTCCACTGAGCTAAGAAGCTGTTCCAGCTTATGGACACTGCTCTCTAAAATAGCCACCCTATCTGCCAGCATCATGCAGGATTTTTGTAACGTGTAAAGTAGTGTACTTTGTGCACCAGAAATTTCAAGTGTATAGCCAAGATAGCGTGAGCTAACCGCTAACAAAAACCACTCCTAAGGCACAGGAGTAAAATAATGAACTAAAATTCACAGCAGGAAAGGAATCACACTGAAAAAATAACAGAAGTATTAGACTGGTAGAAACAGTAATGAAAGAAATTGGGAGAAAAAAAGCTGACCTAGCTAATGCAAGCTAACCACTAGCAAAACGCTAACCACTCCTAAGATTCACAACAGGAAAGATTTTGTAATATATATATATATATATATATATATATATATATATATATATATATATATATATATATATGAGGTCTGTTAGAAAAGTATCCGACCTTTTTATTTTTTTCAAAAACCTGATGGATTTGAATCACGTGTGCTTGCATGAGCCAACCTTGAACCTTCGTGCGCTCCGGTCGGCATCAACAAATTCATCGGTACGACGCTGATGACGCAACAACAGTGCCTCCATGATGAAGCCTCACAGGACATGCCCTGACATGCCCAGCTCATCCACAATTTCTCGGATAGTCACACGACTGAAAAGCCACCGAAAGCCGTCTGAATCTTCTAAATGTTGGAAGAGCTGGGCATGTCAGGGCATGTCCTGTGAGGCTTCAACACGGAGGCGCTGTTGCTGCGCCATCAGCTTCGTGCTGATGAATTTCGCCGCCACTCTTTTCAATGCAAAATCTTCTTTCACAGTGGAATGTTCCGAAAAAGTGCTGATGTCCACCTCTTCCACAATTTCTCGGATAGTCACATGACGGTCCCACATCATCACAGTGTTCACTTTGGAAATGATCTGATCATTTCAGCATGTTGATGCCGACTGGAGTGCGGCGCACTCTCCACCATTGTGCGGCCATCTTTAAACCAGTTGTACCGCTCCTTAATCTGATGCCCAGAGGATTGTCACCGAAAGCCGTCTGAATAATCTAAATGGTTTCCACCTGGCTGTCGCCCAGTTTCTGGCAAAAGTTGATGCAGTCACGCTGCTCCAGTCGTTCCACCATTTCCTTGCAAAGAAAAAACGCAGAAAGACTCCACCCATCCTCACACAAAGGCTGCTTACAAGCTAATGACGCAACTGACAGGCGTGAAAAAAATCACACGTGCACGAAGGTTCAAGGCTTGCTCATGCAAGCACACGCGATTCAAATCCATCAGGTTATTGAAAAAATAAAAAGGTCGGATACTTTTCTAACAGACCTCATATACAAGGTCTGTTAGAAAAGTATTGGACCTTTTTATTTTTTTCAAAAACTATATGGATTTGAATCACGTGCGATTACATCAGACAAGCTTGAACCCTCTTGGGCATGCGAGAGTTTTTTCACACCTGTCGGTTACGTCATTCACCTGTGGGCTGGCTTTGAGTGAGGAGTGGTCCACCCCTCCCGTCGGAATCTCTTTGTCTGAGAACTTCCTGAGAGACTGACGCTTTGCTTGATCAAAATTTTTTCCAAAACTGTGAGGCACATCGAAGTGGACACCATTCGAGAAATTCAGCTGGTTTTCTGTGAACATTTTAACGGCTGATGAGAGATTATGGACTGTTGCTGTCGCTTTAAGGACTGCCCACGGAGCGGGACGTCACGATGCGCCCTGAGCCGCCGCTGTCTGCCTGTTTCGAGCTGAAAGCTTCCAAATTTAAGCCTCTGTTGACCCAGGACGTCGTGAGAGAACAGAGAACTTTCAAAAGAGCTCGGGATCAGCAGTTTATCCAGACATTCCACTGTTAAAGGAGATTTTGTAATGAAAGAAAGTGCGGACGGGTCCGCGCGTCGGAACGCAGCCAGCGCCGTGCGCCGCCACAGGAAAAACACCTCCGTTGGAAGCCTTAAGGACAAGTTGGAACATGTCCAGCTGTTAAACAATTTCTCAGGTACTCACTCAACTGAAAGCCATCAAAAGCCGCCTGGTTTTTACAAATGGTTATCAACACGGAGGTGTTTTTCCTGTGCCGCCGCACCGCACCGGCTGCGTCCCGACGCGCGGACCCGTCCGCACGTCTTTCATTAATAAAATCTCCTTTAACAGTGGAATGTCCGGATAAACTGCTGATCCTGACCTCTTCTGTAAGTTCTCTGTTCTCTCATGACGTCCTGGGTCAACAGAGGCTTAAATTTGGAAGCTTTCAGCTCGAAACAGGCAGACAGCGGCGGCTCAGGGCGCAACGCGACGTCCCGCTCCGTGGGCAGTCCTTAAAGTGACAGCAACAGTCCATAATCTCTCATCAGCCATTAAAATTTTCACAGAAAACCAGCTGAATTTCTCGAATGGTGTCCACTTCAATCTGCCTCACAGTTTTGGAAAAAAATTTGATCAAGCAAAGCACCAGTCTCTCAGGAAGTTCTCAGACAAAGAGATTCCGACGGGAGGGGTGGACCACTCCTCACTCAAAGCCAGCCCACAGGCGAATCACGTAACCGACAGGCGCGAAAAAACTCACGCATGCGCACGAGAGTTGAAGGTTGTCTGATGTAATCACACGTGATTCAAATCCATATAGTTTTTGAAAAAAATAAAAAGGTACGTTAGTTTTATCACAGACCTCGTATATATATATATATATATATATATATATATATATATATATATATATATATATATATATATATAAATGATACGCCAATATGATTGGATAAAACACTAAAGAATAAATAGCAATACACCCTTTTCACGGACGGGTAATATTTTTCATACCATCCGAGTAATCAGCCAATCCAGGAGCGGCGCCATGACGAAGAGGCGTGGTCAGAGGAACTGTGAAATACAGGTGAGTCACTATTAATAATTTCTTACGTGTCCAACCTCGTAGGTTGATCGTAAAAATTAAATTTGTTAGTTCTAAAAGCCATCATAATTATTTATAGGAAAACGTTCTTTTTTTCTAAGGTTTGAACTTTGAGTGTTTACACAGGAGAGAAAAGTGAGAAAATGTTAATGCCTGTTTGAGAAAAGTGTATAAAGTGTGTAGTGAGGGGTTTTACAACCTTAAAACATCTACAATAATTGTAAAAAATAACACTGACTACTTTGCGGATTTCGCCTGTCGCGGGTTATTTTTAGAACGTAACTCCCTTTCGCTGCCTCGCAGTTTCGCAGATTTTTTTAGTGCAATTTTGCATGCTTCTTCTTTTCTTTTTTGTGTTTTTTTTTTTTTTTTTTACCAGCGCATTGTGTTCTGCGTCCTTATCAGGTGGGCCGGTCGTGGCACGGTTCGGCATCACTGCAATTGCTCTCACTGCCTCTGATGCGCTTACTGAGTCTGCGGGCTCGGTAAGCGCCGCAGTGGGCCACTTACACCGACCCCCTGTCTGCTGTGCCGAGCTGCATCCAACTCCAGCACCAGATCCAGAGAATACGCTCGCTGTTTTGATGCGCAGCACCTGCGGCATGGTCTCGGTAACCGCATCCGCAGAGCTCCGTGGCCATGACTTGGATTCTTTGCGGGTCCTGCATCTGTATCCCCGGAGGCAGTGAGCGAAGGGAGAGCATGCGCATTGTGTTCTGCATGCATTTATCATTTATAGGTATATGATAAAATCGTTATCAAGTTGTTTTACCAATGAATATGGCTTTATACACCCTGAATCAATATTAATTGATGTTTAAGTCAAAATAAAAAAGTAAATTTCTTGATTTTCCTGTACAGAAAATATCAGTTACTATGAAATGACCCATTACCACCACCTTCTGCCCTGGAGTGGAAATCACACATCAAATTTATTGGAATATTGTGATGACAGAGACACTTCAGCAGCCAATGAGATTAGACATGGGGCCAGTGACCCTCTGGTCCTGCTCCTGGATCTGCTAAACACTTTGGCATACACTAGTAACAATTTATTATGGATGAGATTTGTTTCTCCATGTATATATATATATATATATATATATATATATATATATATATATATATATATATATATATATATATATATATATATATATATATAAAAAGATGGAGCGCAGAACTGTTTTGTTCAGCCACGGGACACTTTCTGTAGTCACTAATCATTTCTGCAGCTTTTCTACTGGAGCCTTTTAGCAAATAAACTGAAGCAAGAGGGGCTGGTTTAAGTGAGTGCACAGTAAACAAGGGTCGTGGGGAGAAGGTCAATTTTGGCAGGATTAGCGATGTGAATGAATCAGGTATGAATGCAACAAATAACTGAAAATAACAAAAGCCCATCTGATTGCACTGTGTAAATGTTGAGTGTAATTACTCCCTAAGAGGGATGTGTGCATAATTTCTGAGGTTAAAAAAAAAAATAATAATTTTTTTCTAATTTTTTTCTTTTTTTCTAATAGTAATTATTTGTTAACGCTCTCTAAGCTTCCCTGTTTATACTGTAGAGGGCCAACAGCGAAAATAAAATGTGTTTTTATGATGCCCTGCAATGTTTAAGAGAAACCTGCCTCTTCAGCAATGAGAATGAACGTCAGCTGAGGAGAGAAAGAAGGGCTGAAAAAAAAATCAGCTAATTTAAAGCATTAAAGGATTCTGCAGTTATTTCAGGGAGTGAATGCACCAAACAGCGATTAAAAACTGAATTTATTTGAGTAATTTGATCATTAGTCATGAAGAAAAGCTTTGCAGCAGTTACTGAGTATTAATGGAAAGTTGCTACTGTTTCACTAGGGGAATTTCAGGAAACTACAATTACAGCATGAGTGAAATTCATTTTTTTTCCCTCAAAATTCTACACATAATAACCCATAATGAGAATGTGAAAAAGGTTTTTAGAATAAAAAAATAAAATCACATGTACATAAGTATTCAGTCTTTGCTATGAAACTCAAAATTGAGCTCAGGTGCCTCCTGTTTCCACTGATCATCCTTGAGATGTTTCTAGAGCTTAGCTGGAGTCCACCTGGGGTGAATTCAGTTGATTGGACATGATTTGGAAAGACACACACCTGTCTACATATAAGGTCCCACAGTTGACAGTGCATGTCAGAGCACAAACCAAGCATGAAGTCAAAGGAATTGTCTGTGGACCTCCAAGACAGGATTGTCTCAAGGCACAAATCTGGGGAAGGATACAGAAACATTTCTGCACTTTAAAAGGTCCCAGTTAGCACTGCCTATCATAAAGACTCTATAATATTATATTACTATTATAAAGACAAAGTACAACAATCACCATGCTGTTAAAATTACCTCACTGCAAAGGTCCTGCCACAAACCCCCCCAATTTTTTTATTTTCTTTCACATACAGTTATGTAAATATTTAATTTATTAAACTGTCATTTTGCTTAATCTGAACAATCTGTGTGGTCTCCTTTGAGCCAAGTGGTCTTGACATTTCAAATCACTACTCAACGCTCTTTCCTGCATCAAAATTACTTTTGGGACATCCAGTGGTGGGCACAGTTCAGCTAATCCGATAACAGATAACTATTGAAGCTAATGTTTTTGCTCGTGAATTAGCTTTTGTGATAAGTTTTAAAAACCATCATGGGACCAATTATCTTCCGATAAATTTAGTTTGGATAATTTTCAGTCTAACATTTTTTTGCTGGTAAAGTGAGCAAAGATTAACGGTCAAAAACATTTGTAAACCCAAAAAGCAAACATTTATCAGTTTGAACATAAATATCTTGTCTTTGTGGTGTATTCGATTGAATATGGGTTGAAGAGGATTTGCAAATCATTCTGTTTTTATTTACATTTTACACAACGTCCAACTTCATTGAAATTGGGGTTGTACATGTCCTGACTGTATATGCGCTTCTTTTTTTTTTCTATGAGTAACTATACGTCTTTAATGTCAACTGACTATGAGTCTCAATTCTTCGCCATCCTCAACTCTTGAAATGCATGTATGAAAGGTAGTGTGTTTGTCTCTGTGTGTGTTAAATAGCTTAGAGTCAGGGTCAGGAGAGCCCTGTCTTTTATCATCGTCTATAGCATTATGCTGCTATAGACTTAGACTGCTGGGGGGTTCCCATGATGCACTGTTTCTTTCTCTTTTTGCTCTGTATGCACCACTCTGCATTTAATCATTAGTGATCGATCTCTGCTCCCCTCCACAGCATGTCTTTTTCCTGGTTCTCTCCCTCAGCCCCAACCAGTCTCAGCAGAAGACTGCCCCTCCCTAAGCCTGGTTCTGCTGGAGGTTTCTTCCTGTTAAAAGGGAGTTTTTCCTTCCCACTGTAGCCAAGTGCTTGCTCACAGGGGGTCGTTTTGACCGTTGGGGTTTTACATAATTATTGTATGGCCTTGCCTTACAATATAAAGCGACTTGGGGCAACTGTTTGTTGTGATTTGGCGCTATATAAAAAACAAATTGAATTGAATTGAATCGTCCACCTCATCTGGCTGCCATTTAACTGTTGTCACTTTGCCAAATAAAAAAAGAGACAGAATCAAATTTATTGCCAAGTAAGTTCTCACATACAAGGAATTTGATCTGGTGTCATTGGTGCATAAATAACAATAAAACAAAATACTTCAGTAAGAAGTAATAGGTGCATAAACAACAGCAAAAAGAAAAGGAAAAAATACTTCAGTAAGAAGTAATAGGTGCATAAACAAAAGTAAAAAGAAATGGAAAAAATACTCCAGTAAGAGGCAAGGTGCATAAACAACAGTAAAAAGAAAAGATAAAAACAAATACTTCTGTAAGAAGTAATAGGTGCATAAACAACAGTAAAAAGAAAAGGAAAAAAATACTTCAGTAAGAAGTAATAGGTGAATAAACAACAGTAAAAAGAAAAGATAAAAACAAATACTTCTGTAAGAAGTAATAGGTGCATAAACAACAGTAAAAAGAAAAGGAAAAAATACTTCAGTAAGAAGCAATAGGTGCATAAACAACAGTAAAAAGAAAAGATAAAAACAAATACTTCTGTAAGAAGTAATAGGTGCATAAACAACAGTAAAAAGAAAAGGAAAAAAAATACTTCAGTAAGAAGCAATGGGTGCATAAACAGCAGTAAAAAGAAAAGATAAAAACAAATACTTCTGTAAGAAGTAATAGGTGCATAAACAACAGTAAAAAGAAAAGGAAAAAATTACTTCAGTAAGAAGCAATAGGTGCATAAACAACAGTAAAAAGAAAAGGAAAAAAATACTTCAGTAAGAAGTAATAGGTGCATAAACCACAGTAAAAAGAAAAGGAAAAAATACTTCAGTAAGAAATAATAGATGCATAAACAACAGTTAAAAGAAAAATAAAAAATATTTCAGTAAGACGTAAAGGAATCAAATAGACAAATGGCCAAAGCCAAGTTTACTGTCAAATAGATATAGAGGAATGGGGCTGTGCAGGCATGCAGATGACAAGTACAGGGATGATCAGTCTGTACTTTGTAGGAGTGAGAGTGAAGGCTGGGTAAATGGGGGACTCTGGCATTATTTATAAGTTTAGCTGCGGACGGAACTAATCTCTTTGTGTCTTGAGGTTTTAGTCCTGATGGACCACAGCCATCTGCCAAAGGGGAGGGTAACAAAAAATTTGTGTCCTGGGTGAGAGGGATCAGCCACTATCTTCCTTGCTCGCCCAAGGGCCCTGGCCCTGACTCATATAGGTGATCACACTATTAAGACTCAAATCATAATTACTAAACTATTGTAGGTGGACTAAGCAATTGCAGATGACACTGGAATTATGTGTGCACTGTATTTGAAACCAGGACCAATCAAAATATCCAGGAGCTAGCTAACCCAGAGACACTCTGCTCAGAGCAGTCCTATAGTTTAGAGACAGCAATACAACCCCTGGCAAAAATTATGGAATCACCGGCCTCAGAGGACATTCATTCAGTTATTTAATTTTGTAGAAAAAAAGCAGATCACAGACATGACACAAAACTAAAGTCATTTCAAATGGCAACTTTCTGGCTTTAAGAAACACTATAAGAAATCATGAAAAATAATTGTGGCAGTCAGTAACGGTTACTTTTTTAGACCAAGCAGAGGGAAAAAAATATGGACTCACTCAATTCTGAGGAGTAAATTATGGAATCATGAAAAACAAAAGAACGCTCCAACACATCACTAGTATTTTGTTGCACCACCTCTGGCTTTTATAACAGCTTGCAGTCTCTGAGGCATGGACTTAATGAGTGACAAACAGCACTCTTCATCAGTCTGGGTCCAACTTTCTCTGATTGCTGTTGCCAGATCAGCTTTGCAGGTTGGAGCCTTGTCATGGACCATTTTCTTCAACTTCCACCAAAGATTTTCAGTTGGATTAAGATCCGGACTATTTGCAGGCCATGACATTGACCCTATGTGTCTTTTTGCAAGGAATGTTTTCACAGTTTTTGCTGTATGGCAAGATGCATTATCATCTTGAAAAATGATTTCATCATCCCCAAACATCCTTTCAGTTGATGGGATAAGAAAAGTGTCCAAAATATCAACGTAAACTTGTGCATTTATTGATGATGTAATGACAGCCATCTCCCCAGTGCCTTTACCTGACATGCAGTCCCATATCATCAATGACTGGAAATTTACATGTTCTCTTCAGGCAGTCATCTTTATAAATCTCATTGGAAAGGCACCAAACAAAAGTTCCAGCATCATCACCTTGCCCAATGCAGATTCGAGATTCATCACTGAATATGACTTTCATCCAGTCATCCACAGTCCACAGTTGCTTTTCCTTAGCCCACTGTAACCTTGTTTTTTTCTGTTTAGGTGTTAATGATGGCTTTTGTTTAGCTTTTCTGTATGGAAATCCCATTTCCTTTAGGCGGTTTCTTACAGTTCGGTCACAGACGTTGACTCCAGTTTGCTCCCATTCGTTCCTCATTTGTTTTGTTGTGCATTTTCGATTTTTGAGACATATTGCTTTAAGTTTTCTGTCTTGACACTTTGATGTCTTCCTTGGTCTACCAGTATGTTTGCCTTTAACAACCTTCCCATGTTGTTTGTATTTGGTTCAGAGTTTAGACACAGCTGACTGTGAACAACCAACATCTTTTGCAACATTGCGTGATGATTTACCCTCTTTTAAGAGTTTGATAATCCTCTCCTTTGTTTCAATTGACATCTCTCGTGTTGGAGCCATGATTCATGTCAGTCCACTTGGTGCAACAGCTCTCCAAGGTGTGACCACTCATTTTTAGATGCAGACTAACAAGCAGATCTGATTTGATGCAGGTGTTAGTTTTGGGGATGAAAATTTACAGAGTGATTCCATAATTTTTTCCTCAGAATTGAGTGAGTCCATATTTTTTTCCCTGTGCTTGGTCTAAAAAAGTAACCGTTACTGACTGCCACAATTTTTTTCCAGATTTCTTATACTGTTTCTTAAAGCCAGAAAGTTGGCATTTGAAATGACTTTAGTTTTGTGTCATGTCTGTGATATGCTTTTTTTCTACGAAATTAAACAACTGAATGAACATCCTCCAAGGCCGGTGATTCCATAATTTTTGCCAGGGGTTGTACAAGTTGAATTTCAAAGGCCTAAAGCATAGAATCTCTAAGGAAAACTTGCATTCAATGAAAGAAGATCCGGCCTCCCTGGTCTAGGGGTGAACCATGACATCAAATCAAATCAAATCAATTTTATTTATATAGCGCCAAATCACAACAAACAGTTGCCCCAAGGTGCTTTATATTGTAAGGCAAGGCCATACAATAATTACGGAAAAACCCCAACGGTCAAAACGACCCCCTGTGAGCAAGCACTTGGCAACAGTGGGAAGGAAAAACTCCCTTTTAACAGGAAGAAACTTCCAGCAGAACCAGGCTCAGGGAGGGGCAGTCTTCTGCTGGGACTGGTTGGGGCTGAGGGAGAGAACCAGGAAAAAGACATGCTGTGGAGGGGAGCACAGATCAATCACTAATGATTAAATGTAGAGTGGTGCATACAGAGCAAAAAGAGAAAGAAACACTTAGTGCATCATGGGAACCCCCCAGCAGTCTAAGTCTATAGCAGCATAACTAAGGGATGGTTCAGGGTCACCTGATCCAGCACTAACTATAAGCTTTAGCAAAAAGGAAAGTTTTAAGCCTAATCTTAAAAGTAGAGAGGGTGTCTGTCTCCCTGATCTGAATTGGGAGCTGGTTCCACAGGAGAGGAGCCTGAAAGCTGAAGGCTCTGCCTCCCATTCTACTCTTACAAACCCTAGGAACTACAAGTAAGCCTGCAGTCTGAGAGCGAAGCGCTCTATTGGGGTGATATGGTACTATGAGGTCCCTAAGATAAGATGGGACCTGATTATTCAAAACCTTATAAGTAAGAAGAAGAATTTTAAATTCTATTCTAGAATTAACAGGAAGCCAATGAAGAGAGGCCAATATGGGTGAGATATGCTCTCTCCTTCTAGTCCCTGTCAGCACTCTAGCTGCAGCATTTTGAATTAACTGAAGGCTTTTCAGGGAACTTTTAGGACAACCTGATAATAATGAATTACAATAGTCCAGCCTAGAGGAAATAAATGCATGAATTAGTTTTTCAGCATCACTCTGAGACAAGACCTTTCTAATTTTAGAGATATTGCGCAAATGCAAAAAAGCAGTCCTACATATTTGTTTAATATGCGCATTGAATGACATATCCTGATCAAAAATGACTCCAAGATTTCTCACAGTATTACTAGAGGTCAGGGTAATGCCATCCAGAGTAAGGATCTGGTTAGACAACATGTTTCTAAGATTTGTGGGGCCAAGTACAATAACTTCAGTTTTATCTGAATTTAAAAGCAGGAAATTAGAGGTCATCCATGTCTTTATGTCTGTAAGACAATTCTGCAGTTTAGCTAATTGGTGTGTGTCCTCTGGCTTCATGGATAGATAAAGCTGGGTATCATCTTCGTAACAATGAAAATTTAAGCAATGCCGTCTAATAATACTGCCTAAGGGAAACATGTATAAAGTGAATAAAATTGGTCCTAGCACAGAACCTTGTGGAACTCCATAATTAACCTTAGTCTGTGAAGAAGATTCCCCATTTACATGAACAAATTGTAATCTATTAGATAAATATGATTCAAACAACAGCAGTGCAGTGCCTTTAATACCTATGGCATGCTCTAATCTCTGTAATAAAATTTTATGGTCAACAGTATCAAAAGCAGCACTGAGGTCTAACAGAACAAGCACAGAGATGAGTCCACTGTCTGAGGCCATAAGAAGATCATTTGTAACTTTCACTAATGCTGTTTCTGTACTATGATGAATTCTAAAACCTGACTGAAACTCTTCAAATAGACCATTCCTCTGCAGATGATCAGTTCGCTGTTTTACAACTAACCTTTCAAGAATTTTTGAGAGAAAAGGAAGGTTGGAGATTGGCCTATAATTAGCTAAGATAGCTGGGTCAAGTGATGGCTTTTTAAGTAATGGTTTAATTACTGCCACCTTAAAAGCCTGGTAGGAATGGGGTCTAATAGACATGTTGGTGGTTTGGAGGAAGTAACTAATGAAAATAACTCAGAGAGAACAATTGGAGAGAAAGAGTCTAACCAAATACCGGCATCACTGAAAGCAGCCAAAGATAACGATATGTCTTTGGGATGGTTATGAGTAATTTTTTCTCTAATAGTTAAATTTTATTAGCAAAGAAAGTCATGAAGTCATTACTAGTTAAAGTTATAGGAATACTCAGCTAAATAGAGCTCTGACTCTTTGTCAGCCTGGCTACAGTGCTGAAAAAAACCTGGGGTTGTTCTTATTTTCTTCAATTAGTGATGAGTAGTAAGATGTCCTAGCTTTACGGAGGGCTTTTTTATAGAGCAACAGACTCTTTTTCCAGGCTAAGTGAAGATCTTCTAAATTAGTGAGACACCATTTCCTCTCCAACTTATGGGTTATCTGCTTTAAGCTGCGAGTTTGTGAGTTATACCACGGAGTCAGGCACTTCTGATTTAAAGCTCTCTTTTTCAGAGGCGCTACAGCATCCAAAGTTGTCTTCAATGAGGATGTAAAACTATTGACGAGATACTCTATCTCACTTACAAAGTTTAGGTAGCTACTCTGCACTGTGTTGGTATATGGCATTAGAGAACATAAAGAAGGAATCATATCCTTAAACCTAGTTACAGCGCTTTCTGAAAGACTTCTAGTGTAATGAAACTTATTCCCCACTGCTGGGTAGTCCATCAGAGTAAATGTAAATGTTATTAAGAAATGATCAGACAGAAGGGAGTTTTCAGGGAATACTGTTAAGTCTTCAATTTCCATACCATAAGTCAGAACAAGATCTAAGATATGATTAAAGTGGTGGGTGGACTCATTTACATTTTGAGCAAAGCCAATTGAGTCTAATAATAGATTAAATGCAGTGTTGAGGCTGTCATTCTCAGCATCCGTGTGGATGTTAAAATCGCCCACTATAATGATCTTATCTTTTGTGTGGGCCGCCAGAAGAGGAGGTACTGCTGGCCCACCACTAGAGGGTGCCCTGCCTGAAGTGCAGGCTTCAGGCACGAGAGGGAGCTGCCGCCACGGACACAGCCGGGGGTGACAGCTGTCACTCATCAACTCATGACAGCTGTCACCCATCTCCACTTCAACAATCCACTCCATAAAAGCCGGACGTCATCTCCACCTCGCTGCCAAGATATCATCTACCTGTGAAGGTAATTGTCTCTGCTGACTTAAACATTGAGTAATAATCTGAACTTCTTTGCAGCCGTATTCCTGTGGCGTTTCCTTATCTGTGGGATTGGCGTAAAGTGTGATCAGCGACGGCTTCGCTTCACACTCCAGCCAGATAAGTGATTTAACAGGAGCTGCACGAGTGTGTGATTAGAGGTGGAGTTGACTTTCCACCTTCTGACTGTTTTTGTTACTGGGTGTGCACACACCCACATCTCACTGTTTGTGCTCCTCGCCAGCAGTACCAGATCCGACAGTCGGGGACGGTGATCACCTGGGAATTCGGGACTTGGCGGCTCCAGTATTCACCAGGTTCGGTGGCGGTGGAAATCATGTGGTTCCGGCTCTTCTCTGAACAGACGTCTTCTATCCTCGAGCCTGCCCACACGTCACCTTTGTGTATTGACTGCTATCAGATTCTGTGATTGTCTGTATAATCGTTGTGCACATTCACAACATTAAATTGTTACCTTTTGGCTCATCTATTGACCGTTCATTTGCGCCCCCTGTTGTGGGTCCGTGTCACTACACTTTCCCCAACATTATCTGAGCTAAGCACTAAGTCAGACAAAAGGTCTGAAAATTCACAGAGAAACTCACAGTAACGACCAGGTGGACGATAGATAATAACAAATAAAACTGTTTTTTGGGACTTCCAATTTGGATGGACAAGACTAAGAGTCAAGCTTTCAAATGAATTAAAGCTCTGTCTGGGTTTTTGATTAATTAATAAGCTGGAATGGAAGATTGCTGCTAATCCTCCTGCTCGGCCCGTGCTACGAGCATTCTGGCAGTTAGTGTGACTCGGGGGTGTTGACTCATTTAAACTAACATATTCATCCTGCTGTAACCAGGTTTCTGTAAGGCAGAATAAATCAATGTTGATCAATTATTATATCATTTACTAACAGGGACTTAGAAGAGAGAGATCTAATGTTTAATAGACCACATTTAACTGTTTTAGTCTGTGGTGCAGTTGAAGGTGCTATATTATTTTTTCTTTTTGAATTTTTATGCTTAAATAGATTTTTACTGGTTGTTGGTGGTCTGGGAGCAGGCACCGTCTCTACAGGGATGGGGTAATGAGGGGATGGCAGGGGGAGAGAAGCTGCAGAGAGGTGTGTAAGACTACAACTCTGCTTCCTGGTCCCAACCCTGGATAGTCACGGTTTGGAGGATTTAAGAAAATTGGCCAGATTTCTAGAAATGAGAGCTGCTCCATCCAAAGTGGGATGGATGCCGTCTCTCCTAACAAGACCAGGTTTTCCCCAGAAGCTTTACCAATTATCTATGAAGCCCACCTCATTTTTTGGACACCACTCAGACAGCCAGCAATTCAGGGAGAACATGCGGCTAAACATGTCACTCCCGATCCGATTGGGTAGGGGCCCAGAGAAAACTACAGAGTCCGACATTGTTTTTGGAAAGTTACACACCGATTCAATGTTAATTTTAGTGACCTCCGATTGGCGTAACCGGGTGTCATTACTGCTGACGTGAATTACAATCTTACCAAATTTACACTTAGCCTTAGCCAGCAGTTTCAAATTTCCTTCAATGTCACCTGCTCTGGCCCCCGGAAGACAATTGACTATGGTTGCTGGTGTCGCTAACTTCACATTTCTCAAAACAGAGTCACCAATAACCAGAGTTTGATCCTCGGCGGGTGTGTCGCTGAGTGGGGAAAAACGGTTAGAAATGTGAACGGGTTGGCGGTGTACACAGGGCTTCTGTTTAGGACTATGCTTCCTCCTCACAGTCACCCAGTCGGCCTGCTTTCCCGGCTGCTCGGGATCTGCTGGAAGGGAACTAACGGCGGCTAAGCTACCTTGGTCCACACCGACTACAGGGGCCTGGCTAGCTGTAGAATTTTCCACGGTGCGGAGCCGAGTCTCCAATTCCAATGACATAACACAAAGTTGACTCCCCTGCTTCCCCACTCTCAAGGATGACCGGATGCCAGTCCACAGTGTCACAGATTTGAATGAATGAATAAATGAATTTTTATTGGGTGCACATGCACACATACTTATCAAAAGAATCTCTCATAAAACAAAAGAAAAGAAAAACTCATAAAACATTTCCCAGTTTTGTGCAGCCAAAAAGGTGTAGGCTGAATGCAAAAGCTTATAAACGCCCACCCCTTTCACCAGTTGCTATATACACATATATGTACAATCATAACAACAAATAGCAAAAAAGACAAGAAAGACAAGTAGAGACAATATAGATTAATCACTAAACTAAAATATCTGAACACAACAGAACAAACAGCAGTATAACACACAGATAAAACAGAAGAACAGTAAACAAAGTCAGTTAACCTACTTTATCGTACTATAATAACTAATTATATTGTTTTTATAAAGTCTTTTCAAGCCAGCCAAAGTACCAGATAATTGAATACTATCAGAACAGTTATTCTAGATTTTAACACCTTTTACAGAGATGCAGTGACTTTTTACAGTCATTCGAATCTTTAAGCTGTCAAGTACTAGTATTCCTCTCATGTGATAACAGGACTCCCTGATTTTAAACAGTTCCTGGACATGTTGAGGCAAGAGTTTATTTTTAACTTTATACATGGTCCGTATTGTAATATAACACTGGTCAACAACAAATTTGTTGTCTGCGTTTTTTCCAGGTGATTTAGGACGAATCTGATGCGCTGAATCCAAAAATCACATTGGATTTGCTCAATCAGGTCAAGTTTTTGAGTTATGGCCACATGTCATTTTTTACGTTTTTGTTCACGTGTATGCATGTGTTTCTGTGCATGTGGGATAGTAGGGACCGTGCTCAGCATTACACGAAGAAGGACTGGCCTGTGCGGGAGGAATTGGTGCCTTGCAAAGAAAGGAACGTCATCAACGACCCTCTGGTGGACAGAGACAGAGTACTCTTCCCACCGCTGCACATCAAACTCAGCTTAATCAAGCAGTTCACCAAGGCTCTGGACAAGGATGGTGACTGTTTCACTTACTTGTGCCAGGCTTTTCCAGGATTGACCATGGAGAAGTTGAAAGCCGGCATCTTTAATGGTCCTCAGATCCGTAAGCTCATCAGAGATCCAGAGTTCGGAAACTCAATGAACGAAGTGGAACTGGAAGCGTGGAAGGCATTTGTTCTGGTAGTAAAGAACTTTCTTGGCAACAATAAGGCCAGAAACTACGCAGAACTTGTCAACAACATGCTGACTGCTTTCAGAAACCTGGACTGCAACATGAGTGTCAAGATGCACTACCTATTTTCACATATGGACCGGTTTCCTGAGAACCTGGGTTCAATGAGTGACGAGCAGGGGGAGAGATTCCATCAGGACATGAAAGAGATGGAGACCAGGTATCAGAGTCGCTGGGACGCAGTCATGATGGCTGACTACTGTTGGACTCTGAAGAGAGACCTCCCTGCCGCTGAGTATTCCAGGAGATCGAATAAACGGAAGTTCAACCACTGAAGTTTGAACAATGGTGAAGCAACATGCAATTTACGTGTACTTACCTTTATCAATGCCCACCATTCAGTTTACAGTAATCAATGTTT
The DNA here is from genome assembly GCF_902500255.1 of Thalassophryne amazonica. Lineage (NCBI taxonomy): Eukaryota > Metazoa > Chordata > Actinopteri > Batrachoidiformes > Batrachoididae > Thalassophryne > Thalassophryne amazonica. The sequence continues at coordinate 33,913,572 of NC_047103.1, read as the reverse complement.
ATCAGGTAATAAATATATGTTGTTGGAAAAACATTTTTTTCTCTTAAAAACATACTTAGGATGGTATGTGTTGACAAAATCAGTTGATAATGCCACAAAAATGTAATCGATTTTGTCACAAGATCTGATTTTTTTTTTCAAATCAACTTTGCACAAAAACCTGACCTGATGGAGAAAAATGGATGCCATTTCCTGATTCAGCAGTGCAAAAATACCCTAAATCAGTTGTAGAAATCTAGACAACATTCAAAAAGTAAAAAATTGTTGCCCAGTGAATCAACCAAATCCCAAAATTTCAAAATGTGTAAATAAGCAAACTGTTGGGAAAGTGTCCCACAACAAGGGGCGTAAATGAACGGACAATGAAAGAGTCAAATATGAACACTTTGTTGTGTGGGCCGCTGAAGAGGAGGTACTGCTGGCCCACCACCACCAGAGGGCACCCTGCCTGGAGTGCGGGCTCCAGGCACCAGAGGGCGCTGCCATCTCACAGGAGCAGCTCGGGTCAGCTGTTACCAATCATCTGATCCGCAGCGGTATATCTGCAAGATGTCATCTCCACTTCTCTGCCGAGATATCGCTCTACCAAGGAGGTAACGATCTCAGCTGACTGTGTTGATTCTCTGACAGGAATATCTATTGCTTGTGTGTGTTGGACAGCAGATATTCTGTTTCTTTTTTCGACGAGAGGTGGAGGTGGCATTCCCACCATACGTGTTGCTGGGTGCACACGCACCCACATCTAACTGTTTTTGTTCCTCGCCAGCAGTACCAGATCCGACAAGCGGAGGCAGTGGCCACCTGGGTGTTCAGGACTTGGCGGCTCCAGTATTCCCGGGGTTCGGTGGCGGAGGAAATCGTGTGGTTCCGGTTCTGCTTTGGACGGACGTCTCTTATCTTTGAGCCTGCCCACACGTCACCCTTGTAATTGACTGACTGTTAAATTTCACATTCGCCGTGTTGGTTGTGTTTTTTCACAACAGTAAAGTGTTGTTATTTGACTTCCTTCATTGTCCGTTCATTTGCGCCCCTGTTGTGCGTCCGTGTTCCTACACTTTCACAACACACTTTTACTGTTGTGAATGAGCACAACCAAGTACAGCAGATTACAGAATGTCAGATAATAGTCAATCAACAAAGGGGACGTGTGGGCAGGCTCGAGGATAGAAGACGTCTGTCCTGAGAAGAACCAGAACCACATGATTTCCTCCGCCACCGAACCAGGAGAATACTGGAGCCGCCAAGTACCGAATCCCCAGGTGGCCACCGTCTCTGAGCGTCGGATCTGGTACTGCTTTACTGGTAGATGATATCTCGGCAACGAGGTGGAGATGACGTCCGGTATTTATAGTGTGGACTGATGAAGTGTAGATGGGTGACATCTGTCCTGAGATAATGAGTGACAGCTGTCACCCCGGCTGTGTCCTTGGCGGCAGCGCCCTCTGGTGCCTTAAGCCCGCACTTCAGGCAGGGCGCCCTCTGGTGGTGGGCCAGCAGTACCTCCTCTTCTGGCGGCCCACACAACACAAACAGTGGGTTTGTTGGCTCACCATATGGTTTTTTATTTATAACTCTTTCTTTTGTAACAGAAATATTGTGTTTGTTTTATATGTGCTTCCCCAAACCTCAATGTAGTAGGGTCATGTATGGGACAAGCAATGAATGATACAGTGTAACTAACAAATGCTGGGAGAGGAAGTATTGTGCTTTGTACAGAATTGCAATAACTTTTGACATTTTGGATTTAACATCATTTATATGACTTTTCCAACTTAATTTATCATTGATAAAAACTCCAAAAAACTTGGTTTCGGTTACTGTTTCAATTTCAGCATCATTCAATAATAAGTTTCTACTTAAGTTCCTCGGCTTATTTCCGAATATAATACAATTTGTTTTACCCAAATGAAGCGATTATTTATTTGACTCAAGCCAGTATTTAAATTTTTGTAGTTCCCTCTCCATCATGTCCAGGAGCTGTCCCAAATGATCCCTACTACCAAACACAGTCATATCATCAGCAAACAAAATACACCTCACAGACTTGGAAACCAAACCTATATCATTAATATACAACAGAAACAGTAACGGCCCAAGGACTGAACCCTGGGGCACCCCACATGTAATCCTCAAAAATTCAGAATTTGTCCACGCAAAGCAGACGTGGTCTGAGTAGGTTTATCAACAAATATGGGCAGGTGGCCACAGATGAGCTGGCACAAGTCCATTCTGACCACAGGCAAAAACACCAACACAAGGTCACCTGGCTGAAAAATGTGACTCAGTGTTATTGTTCTTCTTCATTCTCCCCTGTGCAGCGGACAGAGATCTACAGGCAAATTCACAAGCAGAGTGCAATCTGTCCTCGGAATGAACTTGCGTAGTGTAAGATATTGTGCGTGGCACTCGGTTTATCTGCCAGCCACTTCTCCTGCAGCAAGCACAGAGGACTGCACACAGTGTGCCCAAAAACTAAATCAGCTGGGCTGAATCCAAGGGACTGCTGAGTGGTCTCCTGGATGGCAAACAGCAGCAGTGGCAGTGGTTCCCATTTGACTCACAACAATAGTTCTAAATCATGGATCTTAATGCCTGGTGAAATCTTTCCTGTGCACCATGGGTCTCAAGTCAAGTCAAGTCAAGTCAACTTTATTGTCATTTCTACAATACATCACAGACATATTGAGAACTGAAATACCTGATCTCTGGACTCCCTGACCTCACAAAGAAGGTATTTAAGAAATATAATAACAAAGTATAAATATCAAGTGTAGAGATCTAACAGCTGTAAAAAAAAAAAAAAGTTGTAATAGTGTAATTGTAACAAAATTATACAAAAGGTAAATTGTAAACAAACAAATACTTGTAGTGCAAAGTGGCAGGACAACATTCAGCAGTAATGGATATGTGCAAATTCCATGACCAGAGCAAGAATATATACAGTTGTTGATCATTGTGCAGAGAGTATTGTATGTATAAAGTGCAATATCTTCACAGCAGCTTAGGTTAGGGAGGTTAGGGAATTGGCGGGAGTGGAAAGTGAAACAGTCCAGTTTGTGTTTATGTGTGAGTGGAGGGCAGCAGGGGGAAAGGGGGCAAAGCAGGGAGGAAGTTGAGTGTCCTGACAGCCTGGTGGAAAAAGCTGTCTCTCAGCTGGCTGGTCTTGGCCTGGAGACTGCGCAGTCTCCTCCCCGACGGCAGCAGGCTGAAGAGACTACGTAATGGATGAGTGGGGTCACTTACGATCCTAGTGGCTTTCCGGGTGAGGCGGGTGTTGTACAGTTCTTGGAGGGGTGGGAGAGAGGTGCCCGTGATCTTCTCCGCTGCTCTCACGATGCATTGAAGGGACCTACGGCAAGTCGCTGTGCAGGCGCCGTACCACACCGTGATGCAGCATGACAGGACACTCTCGATCGTACCCCTGTAGAACATGCACATGATGTGTGGTGTTGCTCCGACTCTTTGAAGTTTGCGGAGAAAGTAGAGGTGTTGATGAGCCCTCTTGGCCAGTGATGCGGTGTTAGTGGTCCAGGAGAGATCCTCTGACACATGCACACCCAGGAACTTGGTGCTGCTCACCCTCTCCACAGCAGCACCATCGATGGTCAGAGGGGAGTGTTGGGTATGCACTCTCCTGAAGTCCACAACAATCTCCTTCGTCTTCTCCACATTCAAAAGGAGATTGTTGTTCTCGCACCACATGGTCAGCCGGCTGATCTCGCTCCTGTAGTGGGTCTCGTCGTTGTTCCTGATGAGACCCACCACGGTTGTGTCATCCGCAAACTTGACGATGAGGTTTGAGCTGTGAAGTGGTGTGCAGTCGTGGGTCAGCAGTGTGAAGAGGAGGGGGCTCAGCACACATCCCTGGGGGGCCCCCGTGTTCAGAGTGATGGTGTGGGATGTGTTGCTGCCGACCCGCACTGCCTGAGGTCTCCCGGTCAGGAAGTCCAGCAGCCCCTGGATGATATTCACTGGAGACATGGTGTTCACACATCACCTGCCAAAAACTTTGGACATGAAATTTGTTTCTTGATCGGATTGGATGCATTTAGGCTATCCAAACATGGGGAAAAAAAACTTAACCAGAGCTTTCTCCTCTGCTTTAGCCCATAATGTGCACAATGGAAAGACCTCGGGAAAACAAGTGGCCGGACACATCACGGTTAAACATACTCGGCCTTGCCTTACAATGTAAAGCGCCTTGGGGCAACTGTTTGTTGTGATTTAGCGCTATATAAATAAAATTGATTGACTTATTGATACTATTGTCCAGCTTTTGTTTTCGACAGTGGTCCAACACAATCTATGATTACATGTTCAAACGGCTCACCAGTTACCGGGATAGGATGTGATGGTGCTGGAAGAATAACCTAGTTTGGTTCCTGTAGTCTGGCAAACATGACGAGATCTGCAAAACTTTACATCACATTTTATTCCTGGCCAAAAGAAATAGCAGAGGACTCTGATAAATTTTGTTACTCCCCAAATGACCAGACAAATTGCCATCAGATGCAAGGCTTAACACCTGAAGTCTGAACTCTTGTGGGACTACAACCTGGTTCACCACATCACATTCTCTCCCTATTGGTGGATGCCATTTATGGACTAAAATACTGTCAAACAACAGGTAAATCAGACTGTGTAGTGCTTTTATTTTGCTGGGCCACAGACGGACAGGTACACAAAGTTATATCCTCTTGCTGGAGTTTAATGAGCTGATCCTTGTTTATGGCCAAACAAATCATTTTCAGGGGGCAACACTTCCACAGGAAGGAGTGCACTCTTCAACCTACCAGGAATGGTCTTTTTTGACCAGACGCGGTCATAAAAGAATCAAAAGATCCACACAGTCACCAAGCTTTCAGGCATAGGTTCGCGTTACGATGCACACAGCAAAAACGCGGTACGCCGAACGCAGCGGTGACAACACTACGCCCATCAGCTTTGGGTTTATCAGTTACCTTGAGAACACACTTCCAGCCATGTTATTCCCAAGGATCACATCAACTCCTGCAACTGGCAGTTGATCGCGCACTCCAATAAGCATAGTACCGGACACGAAAGAGGAGGAAAGAAACTGTGTGCAATGGCACATGAATGGCACGTCGTTTCACTCCCCATATCAACAAATCAGACCCACAGTAAGACTGATCCGAAAACGATACAACACCGCAACGAGCCAGAGTGTGTTTGACACCAGTATCACACAAAATAGTGACAGGCACTCAGTCTGTTTCACTACCAGTCAGTGACACATAACCCTGCATACTGAAAGGTTTCAACTCATCAATTTGCAAATCATTATGACTAATGATGGGTTCGCTCTGAATTGAACCTACAGCAGAAGGGATTTTATTTTTAGTTTGTTCTTTCTTCTTTAGAATAGGGCACGCAGCAATGAAATGGCCTGATTCATGGCAGTAGAAACACATACGCTCACCTGTGGCAGCACCGTTATGCCCTGATGGTTCTGGAGACTGTGGCTTCTTATTCTCAGCCGGCACCGGGGCTTCACGGTGCACAGGGGCTGAAAAACACCTGTATGTGTTTGGGTGAACTTATCTGCACACACAGCAGCTTCAGCTAGAGCAGCAACTTTGCGCTCATTTAAATATACAATGGTGCGCTCAGGCAGACATTTCTTAAATTCCTCCAAAAGGATGAGCTCTCGCAACTGCAGAAAATCCTTCACCTCACTGGTCTGACACCACTTATCAAAAAGCATGCCTTTCTCACACGCAAACTCCACACAAGTCTGGTTAACATTTTTCTCACAGTCTCTAAATTTTTTTTCTGTATGCCTCAGGTACCAACTCATAGCCACGGAGCACCGTGGACTTAATAGTGTCATAATCTTGACTTTGATCTATGGTGAGAGCAGCACACACCCCATGAGCTTTTCCCACTAATTTGCACTGCAGCAGCAAAGGCCACACATTTTCCGGCCAGTTCAGTGTAGCTGCTACACACTCAAAAGCACTATAATATGAGTTCACCTCCAACTCTCTGAACAGAGGCACGAGCATAATATGAAGACTTACATCAAACTCTCATGGAAGGAGTACGGGGTTTGTGGATTAACACATGAACGGGGATTAACACGTAAACCTGTGCATTACCTGTAACTCTTAACTTTTCACCTCCACCTCACAATTTTTCAACTCTATAACTTCCGATGTTTCCCCTCTACCTCTTCAATGCGAAGTGTCAGCTGGAGTGCCTCCACTGTCATTCCCGGCTTAAGGGGAGGATCTGCAGGGCATGGCATGACAGGAGGCACCGTCTCATGGATCTCCATGCCTGCTTCCACTGCGCCCTCTACTGGATGCAAGTCCACTAGCAAACCCTTTTTTCCCAGCTCCTCCTCAAAGATCTCTCATAGTTCCACCTGTTTACCACGTAAGCCCCTTTCACACCAGGGCTGCTCCCAGTTGCTCCCTGTGACGTCATGCCGACGCAGGAATTTCTGCGTCAGGTGCGCGCAGCAGGGGGCAGATAGGAGGTGAGAACGCAGCCTGCAGGTTCTCTGCACAGAGAAGTCAGAGTGCACAGTTTGGCTGCAGACAGACTGTGCACTGTGCACTCTGACACTCTGACAAAAATTAAACAGGTTTAATTTTTCGGCGCCTGACTTGCTTCCTCTGTTGCACCCTCGCATTGTTGTGGCGCCGAGCTGCATCGTCTTGGCACTGAGTTGCTTCCACGCGGCATCGTCATAATGACGCACGGTGCAACTGGGAGCAACCGGGAGCACCCCCGGTGTGAAAGGGGCTGTACAGGCACTTGCACATTGGCAATTAGCATCAGATCCACCTTCCTGCACCTGTCTAGGTGCTGCAGAGTGGGATGTTTAAGAACGTTGTCCAAATCAAAGTCCATTGTCCACAAACACAGATGTCAACCAGAAAAAGGAAGAAAAACTTACCAAACATGACGCTACCCAATGGGGAAAACACACACACACACACACACACACAAACTCCAGTGGTGACCTTCCAGACAAGCCCCCAATTTATGTTACGCCCTGGCCTAGGGATGAACCATGGCATAACACAAAGGTGACTCCCCTCCTTCTCCATTCCCAAGGATAACTAAACACCAAAGTCTTCTGTCCAAAGTATCACAGATTAAATGTTCTTCAACTAAGAACAAAAAAAAGACAAACAAAAAATCTCTCAGCTCCTGTTCTTATCAATGTCAAATAAAACAACAGAAAAACAATGTTCTTACCTACAACTCCTCAGGTTAAAACAAGAGAAAACTTCATCAAAACAAAATGGCTTCTGACCCCTACTAAAACAAAGTTTGGATTGCTCTTCCAAAAACAAAACAAAAAAACAAAACAAAAAAACAACAGCAACCCAAAAAACAAGGATTCACGATAATGGGAAGCTAACATAAATTAGTTAATCCAAGTGATCATTGGTAATGTTTGTTAAAGACAGATGTAAAAACCTGAGTTATTTCTGGCACAGTGATCACCTCCACACAACCTGAACGAAAGGAGGAGAAGAAAAACTTTTGAAAAAGGAGATAAACATCTTGAAAAGGTGACTATTTTGGACTACGTTAAGAAATCTTTCTATTATTCCACCGTCAACGTCAAGAGACGCCACTGTTGTTTGCCTCCTTGCTTTCCAAGAATACATCGCGCACAGCAAAGATGGTGGTATCAGTGACTGAGCCTATGGGTTTTAGAGAGATGCACGCCACATCTGTGCATGTGGTGTGAAAGGCCTTTAACACTGTGGGAGAGGCCGTATGATCACGTACATCAAATAAATAAATGGATTCATTCAGCTTGTGACTCTCAAACAAAATGTGCAACCCAAGGCTACACCCTCCCTGACAATGGGTGGGAGTTCGTCATTCCTCAGACCTAGCTAATGCTGACTAGCTATCGTTAGCTGGCTAGGACATTTAAATTAAATTATAATGTCATCGTGGTTCGTATGCTGGAAACACATTTAGTTAAAGGACTTACTAGCCAAAATAGGCATTAGCTGGTACAACATAAGATTAAAATAATTTCTACAGTTGCTTGACTGTTTGCTAATAAGCTAAAAGCTAATGAAATGTATATGGTTCCAACTATAACTCTGCAAAACTATGACACACCAGTTTGTGACTTACCATTGCATTTATAGTCACATATTTCACAACATATTTCAGCATTTAAGAGACAACTTACCTGAAATCTACGTTAATGCTGGTCCTCAGGTCCGGCTGTGTTTCCTTCCGGTAAGCAGCAGTACTGAACGGAAAGCGCTGGGCGGGATCAGGATCTGATGGTTGGTCAACTTATCTAGCAAGCAGCTCTAGTGGTGCAGGGAGGAACTGCAGCCTCGACTCCTGGCTGACCTAATGCCGGTCAGTCTGAAACAAAACCCAATGTACTATCTAAAGCCCTGATCGCTGAGATGCATGTGTGCTGTCTGGGTTATTTATTTTTAATGTGAACACTACATTAGCGAGCAGAAATCTTGTAAAACAGTAGAGACAGTCCAGACAGGTTTTCTGAGTAGTGTAAAAATTCCCTCTTTTTATTCCAGACCTGGTCTTTCAGTTTGAGAGCATGTTTTATTAAATTTCTTCTTTCTCTAAGAAAAAGAAAGTATTTCTCATTCAGAGGTTCTTCTTCTTCTGCTCTAGAGTGTAAATCACAGTACCTCATTTGGTACACAGCAGCAGATTGTCACATGTATAGATGATGACATCTTATGGCCACAGATGATAATGCAATGTTTTTTCTTATGTAAATTGCTTTAGAATATAAGTGGCAGGATTTTTCAAATTAGTAAAGAAAAAAAAGCTTTGGCTTGTGGTCTGGAAAACATGGTAAGTACAACTTGGTTTTCTAAAAATATATTGCAGGAAAAAAGAAAAGTCATTATTTATTTGTAACATGAAAAGTGGTCACACATTCTTTTGACTGACATGCAGCAGTAGACCATGCTCCCAGACATGAGTGTTATAAGAGTGTATCCTTGAGACACCTGCCCACAAGCGTTTTTGTGACATGACATGTTCCCCCGTCAGTGTCGACAGGATATTTTTTTCTTTCAAATTTTAAAGTGTGTGTTTTGAGCCCTTTGTGCTCTCCTTTTGGTAATAATCACACCGATGATAAACAAAACTAAAATCAAATTACACTTTCCATTCATAGATACTTTAGATTTTAGAATGAAAAAAAGTTTTAAATACACACACACATAGATAGATAGATAGATAGATAGATAGATAGATAGATAGATAGATAGATAGATAGATAGATAGATAGATAGATAGATAGATAGATAGATAGATAGATAGATAGATAGATAGATAGATAGATAAACTTTAATTGCTGTATTTTAGGTGAACAGCATTAAAAATAAAACTGGCAAATCCATAAAATTGTATTACTTTCACTTGCAAAAGAGATCTTGATCTCAGTTGGACAAACCTGGTTAAATAAAGGTTAAGTAAGAAATAATCTTGGCTGATGGGTGGGGTACTGGCAAAGGAAGAAATTTTGTGATTTTGGTTCAGATCCAAAATGAAAATGTATTGAAAATGAATACAGGTTCGGAATATGTCTTCACTGAACAGGAATAAAGGTCAGGAAGGTGATCATACGTGAGTGTTCAGGATCAAAGATCACTGATCAAGATCAAAGATCAGTGGTCAAACTCAAAGTTCAGTTATTGGGATCAAAGATTGGGTTCAGGTGTAAAGGTCAGCAACTGAGCTCAAACTTTCACAATGAGGATCTAAATTATTACTTTGGTAAATTGGGGAGGTTATGATCTAGTGGTTAAGCGTTGGGCTTCAGGCCAGAGGATCATCGGTTCAAAACCCCAGCCACACCGGAAAATCTCTAAGGTCTCTTTGACAAGGTCCTTAATCTCCTAGTTGCTCCAGGTGTGTAGTGAGTGCTGTGTGAATGGGTGCATGTGAGGCATAATTGTAAAGAGTTTTGAACTTCTGATACAGATGGGAAAGTGCTATATAAATGCAATCCATTTAGTACTTTGATCCAGAAAATGATGTGGATCTGGATGAGCTGGACAAAAAGATCATCAGAGATGGATTTGCCATTCAAGTGGACTAAGGATTGTTATTTAGTGAATTCAAGAGGGCTGTGGATCCTTGGCATAGGCTTGTGCTCTATTTAAGACTGCTATAGATTCTTATGGATTCTTGTATTATTGCCGTGCCGACTTCTGTATTTAAAAAAAAAAGCTGTTTCTAAAAATCTAAAGGAGTTCTCGCTCTGTAAACACCTAAGAGAAATATTCCAATCTTTTTTCCTCACATGCTGTGAAGACTTATGTGTTAATAAGGCAGACGAGTGAGCGGGTAACTAAGCTGCCTTTGTTCCGTCTTTTGCTTGTTTTAGAAAAACACTGTTATTATGATGTCTGTGCAGTGAGTTGTGAACAGCTGCCAAAGACAGGTCACAGCTCTCACTTTATTTGCACATAAAAAAGCCACACAGTTTTCTCATTATTATTCACTTTTCTCTCCCTTCTGTTACAATGAAGAAGAAGACAACAACGTTCCCTGCAGACTTACCCTTGGCTTTTATGTCAAAAGCTATCTGACTGATAGCAGGAAATGTCAACCGAATCCTAAAGTAAAAAAACAACCTGATTATTCCTTCCTGTGAAAGGCCACCCGTGACACGCTATCTCTAAAAAAAAAAAGAAAAAAAAAAAAAGATACATTTGTACCTTAGGTGTAGTCAGCCATACCTGCTCATGTGCAACAACTCTCTCAGCTAGACAGAAACTTTAAATTAAGCCACCAAGTCACAGATTGTATCCCATTTGTTTGCAAAATCCATTGATATCTAATACATTCCACACTATTCAACAGTTGATGCCATTAATCGTAATACGTTTGTTATGTCTTGACATCTCATTTCAAGATACCTCTGTGTATATATCCTTGATGACCGTTTCCCCATTTATTTCAGTGGAAGCCTACATATCCTTTTATCTCAATTTGCCTTGAATGTGGAAAAAAATTTAACTTTTGCACCTTGTTTTCAGTGTCTGTATTATTCTTAATACATGCGATACACAATATAGTGTTCAATGCAAAGATATGCCTTTCTTTACAGAGATGACAGCAGCCATGAGAGGATCATTTTTTTTCTAAAACCAGGTTAAATGAAAAGCACTTGTATAGCAGTTTTCAATCTATACCAGAAGCTCAAAGTGTTTCAGAGTAATGTCTCCCATTCATACACACACACACCGAAGTCAGGGTGCTGCCACACAAATCGCTCACTACACACCAGGAGCAACTTGGGGTTAAGAATCTTGTCCAAGGACCTTTATTTATTTATTTATTTATTTTTCCCAGCCAGACAGGGGATTGAACCAAGGATCCTCTGGTCTCAAGCTCACTGCTTAACCACTAGACCATCACCATCCTTGGTTGTGTGGAATATGCATACTGAACACTATAGAGACAAAAAAAAGCAACAAGTTTGCCTCTTATGCTGCGTTCACACCGGGTGTGATGTGAGCGACAGCAGCGACAGGTTGCCATGTAATCCCTATGGAACAACACGCTTTGGCATCAAGTCATGCAGCGCGCTGTGATGGACGCACGTGAAGCGATTGCCATGTTTGTGGCGCGATATTGCGTCGCATCACGTCACGTTGCCCTCCTCCCCAAGTCTCGTCGCGCCACGATGACCAATCAGGGACTGAATATGTAGTGATGTGGAGATGTCTGGAGTTTGTCTGAATATGTGAACATGTCCTGTATCTGGTAGCAGCCTGTGAGCAGGACTTATGTCTCTTTTGTCCTTTATTTCACAATTATGACAGAGATTTTGGAGCGAGCAGCAGCCCTGCAGCAGCAGAGCGGAGTTTCTTTTTCTTTTTATTGCGCGCGTGAGAGCGCATCGTCCGTGGAGATTATTTTACTTATTAACTACACAGATGTATAATAAAACAAATGGTGACTGGTTTCTAAACACAATTATGACAGAGTTTTTGGAGCGAGCAGCAGCCCTGCAGCAGCAGAGCGGAGTTTCTTTCTCTTTTTATTGCACGTGTGCGAGCGAATCGTCCGTGGAGATTATTTTACTTATTAACTACACAGATGTATAATAAAACAAATGGTGACTGTTGTGTGGGTCGCCCGAAGAGGAGGTACTGCTGGCCAACACCAGAGGGCGCCCTGCCTGTAGACGGGCTTCAGGCACCAGAGGGCGCAGTTTGCCGCCAGGAGGTTCAGGAACCCTGACAGCTGTCACTCATCATCTCATCATGCCTTCCATAAAAGCCTGGAGAAGACACCACACCCCTGCCGAGAAATCATCTGAAGTATTCAGGTAAACTCTCAGCCGTCTTTGTGCTTTGATCAGCTAAGCTTATTGTTGCAACGTATTTTGCTTCTAAGCTCGAAAGCTGTTAATCTGTGTTCTGAGTTTGTAGACATATCCTTTGTACACTCGCAGGCTGAGGCTGAGTTTGTGGAAGTCAAGAGGAGTTGGCGTTCCCGCTCCTCACTACTACATTAATTAGTGTGACATTGGATTCTACATGAACACTGAGTTGAGAAACAGGAGGTGGAGGTGTTTTCTCCCCATTATCAGAACTCTGCTGACTGTTTACTGGGTGTGTGCTCACACACCCACTCTTGACTGTTTCTGCTTCCTGCCAGCAGTACCCGATCTGACAGCTGGAGACGGTGGCCACCTGGTGACTTGGGACTTGGCGGCTCCGGTGTGTTCCAGATCCGTTGGCGGTGGAAATCGTGTGGGTCCCGACTCCTATCTGGACAGGCGTCTCCTATCCTTGAGCCTGCCCACACGACACCAACTGTATAATTGACTGTAGTATTGAATTGTATCTGTATCCGTTGTGCACATTTCACAACATTAAAAGTGTTACTTTTATTTCCATTGACCGTTCATTTACGCCCCCTGTTGTGGGTCCGTGTCATTACACCTTTATACAACAGGTGACTGGTTTCTAAACACAATTATGACAGAGTTTTTGGAGTGAGCAGCAGCCCTACAGGAGGGGGAGCGGAGGTTTTTCCTTTTCTTTTCTTTACGTGCGCACGCGAGCAAATCTTCTGTGGAGAATATTTTATTAATTAACTACACAGATGTATAAAACAAATGGTGACTGGTTTCTAAACACAATTATGACAGAGTTTTTTGGGTGGAAGAGTGAGCTGCAGCAAGCAGCTGTTTCTTTTTTTTTTAAACTGTTTCCATGTGCGTGCGTGAACGGGTCAGGAGGTCCTCAAACTGGGTCCCACAGAGGCGGAAGGACGACTGAAAGCGGCCGTCATCCAGATGCAGCTCCTGCAGCAAATAATGATACTCCCTGAATTGGGAGCTTTCCACAACAACTCGCTCCGTGTGATCAAGGTCCGTCATGTTAACTTGACTTAACAACTGGAGCCGGCGAGCGGAATGGAAGCTCCTCCTATTTGATGACACACCGGGGCGAATTTTCGCAGCAAAAGCAGAGCAACACACCGGGCAAAGGAGGCGTGTTCGTCGCCACACGACCCCCACGAATTTGTAGCGTCTGATCGCACCCGGTTTGAACGTGGCATTAGAACTCTTGCAAAACATAATGCGTATTCACAATATGTTCAAGCAGCTACTGTACTTTATTTTCTCAAGTTATATGATTTGAATGTGAACAGTCAAGGAAACTATATTGTTGGAGCTAGTTTGCTAGCTTTACAAATTGTGTTAGCTCGCAAAAGCTAAATTCTATTTTTGTTTGTGTTGCCTCTCTGTTTTGTTCTGTTTCTAATTGATCTCTTTACTGTTTGTGTTTTCTCATCTTTTGTAAAGGCCTTGTAACAGTTGGAATGGCCCAATCAGTGAGTCACCTCTCTGAGTCTGGTCTGCTTGGGGTTTCTTCATCAAAAATGCCAGAGGGAGTTTTTCCTTACAACTGTTGCCTGTGTGCTTAGGAGGGTTGGTCAAGCTTGAAATGGTTAGACCTTATTCGTGTGAAGCATGTTGAGGCAGCGTTGTTGTAATTTGGTGCTACATGAAAAAAATAAATTGAAACTGAATTGAATTACATAGAATTTAATTAAATGGAATTCCTGGCACATGAAACATACAGTCTTTCTAAAATCCACAGCAGAAGTTCCGTTTTTTTCGATGAACTCAAGGCAATAAGTTTGAAAAAAAATACAGGAGGAGCTTCTAGCAAACACTGGACATCACAGAGGCTTCCATAGGAACTAATGGGTCATCGGCCATCAAGACTACATACACAGAGGAATGTGGATAGGAGTTATTGCAGTGTATTTTGGAGAGCCTGTTGCTGTTTTCCAATTCAGGGGCTGTACCCTTGTAAGGATCTCTCGAAGGTTGCCTCTTCAGAGACAGTGCAGGCTGAACTGTTGTGAAATGAGGCCGTCTAACCCACTGAGTATTTTGCTATTTAGCTTAGCTGCCCGTACACCATGTCAGCATATACAGCTGCACGCGACAAGCTAACCTAGTGGGCATAACCTGTAGTTTAGTAATCATTTTTTCAGTACTTATTTAAACATTGCTTGTTTGGAATTGTAGACCATCACACAATGACTCATGAGATGGTTTGGGCTCTGAAAAATACTCCTGTTGCATCCTTTAAAAAGAAGGCTGCACATGTCGGGTACATTCCCACGAGCCTCCAAAATGGTAAAGCCTAGTTACACCACATATGTGGAGGGTGAATTCAGCCTTAAACGGCTAAATGGCAGCTGCTAGATTAGCACACAGCCTGCTTGTGCTAAAAAGCTAGCTAGTAAGCTAAGCTAGTAAGCATTTGAAAGTTAAAAAGCTAGCTCCTTTAATTCAGTTGTTTGACTGCTGATAGTAAAACTTTCTAATTGGGGAAGCGAATGGACATGCGTGCCTCTATCTATTAGCGTCACTGAAGCGTCACTGAATTAGCGGGCTGAAATGTGCAGCTCATCAATAATAAACTGACTGCTTTTTTTGCACTAGTGTCACTATTTCTTAATGGATTTTAATAAAGGTAGGCTTGTTTCAAAGCCCTTTGAAAGCTCTTTACAATGCACCTATGCTTGTGTGGGTGAAAAAAAAAAACTTTTATGCAAAATGCAGAAATTTGGGGAAATTACGACAAACTGTGCTGCTTTTCTCGCTTTATTGTCGCTATTTGTTAACATATTTTAATAAAAGTAGGCTTGTTTTAAAGCCCTTTAATTGCTCTTTCTAATGAACCCATACATGTCTAGGTAGAAAAAAATGTTTTATGTAAAGTGTGGAAATTTGTGGAAAATATTCCATTCTGTTCATTTACTGTGATTTTTTTTTCCTGTCATCATAATTCTCAATGGATTTTTATAAATGACACTTGTAAGTTGTATTCATGCTAATTAAAAGGTCTAACGAACCCATACATGTCTGGATAAACAATCCTTATGTATTAAAATATAAATCTGAAGTATGCCTTGCCATTGTGCTCATTTTTCTTGCTGCTTTTTCCACTGTAATATTACTGCTAGCCTTTTAATGACAACATATATATGATTTTTACTAACATTTTATTACAAGTAGATATAAAGCCATTCAGAAATTATGACTTTTGACCCTCAGTCAGGGTAAAAAGTACCACCCCCATCCCCTCCAACCACACTGTTAAAATTTAAATGCCTCCTGTGACCACCATGTACATATCATATTAAACAACAGCTGCAAGTATATAGACATAAATATATTTAAACATTTTTGTTTCCGCATGTGAACGCAGCTTAATGAAAAGAACTTATGGCGTTGAGTTATAGTCTCAGTATATTGACATTAAATTGCGGCATAACGACTTTAAAATAGACACTTGTTTTACATAATTACATTAAGGCTCTTGTACAGTTCATTTTAGTATTGGAGAATTTGTTTTTGTGGTTCGTGCAGTTGATGGTGAAGCACTGGCTGCCTTTTTTCTCCTCATATCGCTTCTGTTTAACAGGATCAAGGTCTCTCTCCACCCTCAGTAATGGCCGCCGTGGGGCACGCCGCTAGTCACGTGACATCCATTCCAGTCTCTATTTCCATGGACCGGCCAACTGACCATTGCCTTCACCCTTCCCAGCGTGTGTGTGAAACGATTTTTAACCATTTGACTATTGACTTGATCCTGAATTTAAGTAGATGCACACATGCATTTGTTATGATATGAACATGCGGAAAACATATTATTATTTAGCAATTTATTTTTAGTGCAAAATAAATTTTCACTCACAATTTCAATATGAGCATCCTGTCCTGCTTCAAAGTATAAAAAAAATTTCTTTAAAAATAAATCTTTCTCCGTCGTGTTATTGCTTAACTTAAAAGTGTATAAATTAACAAAAAAAAAAAATCATCCAAAACAATGTAACAGTGAAAGTCTGAAAAAGTAAACAATACTTACAATACTTATAGCTGTTGTCGCGTACCTTTTCCACCCAGCCATTTTCCTTTTCCCATTTGCCAATGTACTTTTGCTTTCTTTTTTGTTTTGTTTTTTTTCGAGGAGGAGTAACGACGTTACAGACACTGTTCGTAGGCGTATGTGCAGTGTCGGTGTCTGTGTCGGTATTAGCCATGCTACGTTGTTATGTCGTCGGCTCATGATTCTCGTCCGGGATCTTCTTGCGAGCAGATGTCCCTCAACCAATGAGATAAGAGTGATTCTGTATCGTCAACTCGTGTCTGTCAGCTCATTGGTGAAGAGCAGGAGAAAGGCTGGGATCATATTTACCGTAAGTTTCCATATAAAGCGCCAGTCAATTCGATTGACATTTTACAGACTTTTTGATTCTCACAGAAATACGGGACAAACTGCGTCCCGTTTCAGGTCAATACGGAACGCACACTTTTATTTCCAAATAAGGGACGATTCCGTTTTTCAAGGGACGGTTGGCAACCCTAGCATTATACGAACGTTATGCAGAAAGTTGGCGGAAACATGTCCAAAGTGAGTGAGGAGCAGTTGAGGGTGCTGTGTTTATCTGCAAAGACCTGACATCTCTATTGGGCTGATTGTGTGCATGCACTCATTTTGTTTTCTTTCACAGGTGACTGACTGCCTTCTTTGCTTGTGGAAGATGTAAGCGGATTACTTTTTATGGATTGCATTCTTAACAGCTGGGAGTGATGCGTTTCTTTGGCTGACTGAGTCACAGCAATACGATGGCGCAGCACCTCCGGGAGAAAGGTTCCCCTCTGATGGCTGCAGCAATTTCATGTTACACACAAATCAGTCTGAGCAGGAATATGACAAAGGTACAGCAATGATTTGCACACAGCACATCTCTGCAAGCATTGGAATGAGGCCAAATCATTCATTTTTGCTTGTGCACTGATTTGGCTTTTAGTTCAAAAGATGGATATCAGAAGATAGTTCAGAATGTCAGCTTTTATTTCCAATCCATCATTGTTTATATCAGACCACCCATTGCATAAAAATGTGGTACAGATCATTTATACTGTAGGTATGTCACATCAGATTATTTATTTTAAACATTAAATAGCTCAGAATATCTACTTTTTGTTTTACCCTAGGGGTTTGTATGGAGCCCTGGAATGGACATGAACAAAAAGGTGTAGGAGGGGATGTGCCGACAGTGATCTGTAAACAGCAAGAGGTAAGTGAGAACATTGACATTTTAAGGAAAATGTGTGGTTCCTATTGGCTGAGAGCTGATGACTAATTAAGTAAGTAAGTAAGGTTTATTTATATAGCACCTTTCAAGATAGAAATCACAAAGTGCTTCACATAAGAACAAAGAAATTAAAAGCAGCAGAAACATAGAACCATAAAACTAGGTAAAAACCAACCTATACAAAAGGGTCTTTAGCTTCACTTTAAACGTTTCAACAGAGTCCACGGAGCGTAGGTCCAAAGGCAGTGCATTCCACATTTTAGGTGCCACCACCTCGAAAGCACAGTCTCCCCTGGTCTTCAGTCTTGTCCTAGGCACAACCAATAGGCCCAGGTCCGAAGACCTCAGAGACCTGCTTGTCACATATGGATGTAATAGCTCGGTGATATAAGATGGCATTTGACCATGCAGAGCTCTAAAAGTCAGTACTAGAATTTTAAATTGGAGTCTGAAATGGATGGGGAGCCAGTGCAAGGAGGAGAGGATTGGGGTTATATGTGACCTCTTTGATGACCTCGTCAGCAGCCTTGCAGCCGCATTCTGAACCGTTTGTAAGTGGTCCAAAGAGGACTTGCTAAGGCTAAAAAATAGTGAGTTACAGTAATCCAGACGTGACGACACAAATGCATGAATGATCATCTCCAACTCCGCCCGAGACACAATGCTGCGCAGATGGGCAATATTACGCAAATGGTAAAAATAAGACTCTGCCAGGTGGGTAACATACGTGTCAAAATTGAGGGAGTGATCGAACGTAACACCCAAGTTCCTCACTGATGAGCGAACAAAAGGGGCCAGAGAACCAAGATTCCACAACCACAGTGGGAACAAACTCGTCAGGGGCACAAACAAGGACCTCAGTTTTTGCTATATTTAAAGACAAATAGTTGGCCGCCATCCAGCCACCAATAACCTCAACACAGCTCTGAAGAGCAGATACCCTAGAGACCGTTTGAGGAGTGAATGAAATATACAGCTGGATGTCATCTGCATAACAGTGGTAGGAGACATCTTTAAAACTGCTCAAGACATGACCAAGTGGGAGCAAATATATAGCAAACAATATAGGTCCCAGAACAGAACCTTGAGGCACACCACAGGATAGCATGGCAGAGGAGGACATAAATTTACCAGTAGCAACAGCGAAAGTCCTGTGTGAAAGATAAGATAAAAACCAGTCCAGAACAGACCCAGAAATGCCCACCCAAGTCCTTAGTCTCTCAACTAAAACTCCATGATCCACCATGTCAAAAGCTGCAGAGAGATCCAAAAGGACAAGTACAGAATATTCACCTGCATCTCTGCGCATTAAAATATCATTTGAAACTCTGAGAAGGGCAGTTTCTGTAGAGTGCAAGTGACGGAACCCAGACTGGAATTTATCAAGAATATTATGTTCAGCTAAAACCTCATTAAGCTGTTTGGCCACCACTTTCTCTAAGACTTTGGAAATAAAAGGCAACTTTGAAATTGGTCTAAAATTTTGAAGGAGTGAAGGATCAGCATTAGGCTTTTTTAAAAGAGGGTGAATGGCCTGTTTAAAATACTGAGGGACATAGCCGGAAAGCAGTGATCTGTTTATTATGGATAAAACAACCGGGCCAATAGAATGGAAGACCTTTTTAAAGAAGGAGGTAGGGATGATATCAAGTGGGCAGGAGGAAGGTTTCAATCTGTCAACCAGACCAGTGAACTCTTTCAGTGATATAGGTTTAAAACTATCCAGAACTAATGGCCAGGTAAGATAGGGGACAGGAGAAGAAAGAGAGGGATTAATATTTGCCCTGATATCACGAATTTTACTGATAAAAAAGGACAAAATTTTTTCACAGTCTTCATTTGACTGAATGATAGCAGCAGGAGATGCAGGTGTAACAATGTCTCTGATTGTGTCAAACAAAATTTTTGGATTCCATCGGCTGTTAGAAATTAAAGTGGAAAAATAAGCAGCCCTTGCATCTTTCACCATATTATTAAAAGAGATTAAAAGCTCCTTTAAATGAAGGAGGTGGACCTGGAGCTTTGTAGATTTCCACGTTTCGCTTCAAATCACAGAAGCTTCCTCAGCTAAAATTCTTGCTCTGGTAGTCTGACTTCTGTCTTGACTGTTGTAGAGAAGAATGATGGTCGCAATGTTTCTGTGAAGGCTCTCAGTTGTCCAGGTGATTTCCATAGTAGAGAAGCTTGAATCTTCGACTGGACTGGGTTGCTCGACACAAGGACATTTCAATTCAAATCACAGAAGCTTCCTCAGCTAAAATTCTTCTCAGACTACCAGAGCAAGAATTATAGCTGAGGAAGCTTCTGTGATTTGAAGTGAAATGTCCTCGTGTCGAGCAACCCAGTCCAGTCGAAGATTCAAGATTCTCTACTATGGAAATCACCTGGACAACTGAGAGCCTTCACAGAAACATTGCCTCCAAGATGATGTCTCAACTTCCTAGCAACCATGTAATATTGATTTAAGGATAGTCGAGTAGGGAGCTTAGTAGATACAGTGGTGGCCTGTCAAGATGTAGACTTGGGTTCAAATTCAGCTTGTGCTACCTTGTCTGTGTCCTTGGACAAGGCACTTACTTTATTTGCATTGTCCTAGTCCATCCAACTGTACACATATAACAAACCTGGCTTGGGGGAAGTAACCTGGTTTGGATCAGCACTCTGTCGAGGTGGGGGTCATCGGCTCTCATCCGCCTCATGCTATGGAATCTGGAGATAAGCAGCGACACCAACAGGTCTGTATAGGACTTACTTCCTAGGGTTGGGATAAGGGCTCAGGTTTAATTTTTCTGAAATGCATAAAAAGTCTGAAAATTGGATACTTGCAGATCTACACAATGGCTTTGCATACTTACAGGCAACTTATAGAGTTGCAGAATTCTGATATTTCTGGAACTGTCCACTTTCCTATTGTGCATGGAACATTTCAAAGGCGTCAAGCTGATCCAGATGTACACTGACCTTAATAAAAATGTTTTGCTAGAGTATCAAAAAAAGGTACACCTGTTTGATTCCTTTCCATGTCCCTCATGGTGTTATGTAGATTTAAACCATGTAGAGTGTTGAAGATGTACAAAGGATAAGCCAACATGAACATAAGAAAGCTGTCTATAGAAGAACAACAAGACATTTTGAAGCTGTAAGAAAACACATCAAACAGAGGCATTGCACAAACACTGGGCATAGCCAGTACAAGAGTCTGGAATGTCCTGCACAAAGAAGAATCAGCAATGTACTGATCAACAGGAATCAGCTTAACCAAGGAAAACAGCAGCAGTTGACGACAAAAAAAGTGAGAGCTGTGAAGAAAAACTCCTAAAACAAGAGCCACCGTCTCGCCAGTGACCTCTACAGGACAATCTAGACGCAATACCACAACATGCAAATCAATGATCAGCAGGAAGAATCAGAATGTGTTAAAAAATAAAAAAAGGACAGATATGAGCCACAATGGATCTGGAACAAACTTTTAATGTGTGATGAGGCGAAGATTAACCTTTACCAAAGAAATTATAAGTCCAAAATGTGACGGAAGACTTGAACTGCTCATGATTCAAACAAACAAGCTCATCAGTAAAACATAGCGCAGGTCGACAACAAGTTTGTCAGTGTCAAATTGCAATTCAGTGTAAAAAGTGTTAAGTTTCCAGTGTTAATTTAGATTTATTGTTGTATAGTCAGTGTTTGTAAAACAGACCTACATTTTAAATGAAACTAGACATATTTTCCTTGTGACTCTTTTACCTGAGTAGACCAAAGATAGCAGTCTGACCTTTAAATGTGCTATATTTCAAACAGGAAACAAAACACAAGCTTGTTAGCTGATCTCAGGAGTCAAATAACTTGTGCTGAAGCAGTCTGAGCATATAACAACGGAACTGAGACCAAGTCGAGCACAGTTTGGGCCAAACTTATTGACATCTCTGAAGTCTACGTAGACCTGTCACAGTGTCTTCAAAAATAAATTCAAATGAACTGATTCTGTAAATCAGAATAGTTTATAAAATATCCAAAGGTACTGAATTAAAACAACAACAAAAAATGCTTGCATGCTGCCGATTAAAAAAAAAAACCATACACACACATAAAATGTACGGTGGATGCGGTTATCAGCACCCATTTGATGAACTTCAGTTAGTTCCTCAAACAAAGTTAATAAATTTTGGTAAATAAATAAGACGTTCTCATTTCAAAATTCAAAGCAGGAAGGTTTCTAATTTCAAGAGACCAATTATTATTATTATCAATATGTATATGTCGCGGACATGAACCAGAAAAGCTCGTCAGCATCTCAACATGTCATTTAGGTCCTTCAGACTTTATTTTGAGTGAATGCTTCAGGGGAGCATTAGCATGGCAAAAACCTTTCAGCTGCTGGGGGAGCTCCACCACTCCAGACCCCCCACCTTTTTAAGCATTTTTCTTAATTTGCCTCTCACATGCCTGGAAAAGCTCCTCGCCATCTAACCATGTTCCTTTAGCGCCTTCAGACTTTTTTCAGTAAAATGGTTTTTGTTTTCTAAAACTTTTCACCCCCCACCTTTTTGAAGCATTTTCCTTATTTTGCCTTTCAGCTTCTGGAGGGGCTCTGCCCCCCATACCCTCCACCTTTTTAAGCATTTTTCTTTTGTTGCCTTTCAGCCGACCCCCCTAATTACAGCCCTCTTAACCCCCTGCCACTTTAAGCATTTTTTTTTTTAAATGTAGATATAAATTAATACTCAAAGTTTTCAGCTAGTTGACAGTAGGGCTGTACAATATGGCCAAATTATCGTATCTCAATATTGTCTTATCAATATGATATACGATATGACTATGACTATATACACTCAACAAAAATATAAACGCAACACTTTTGGTTTTGCTCCCATTTTGTATGAGATGAACTCAAAGATCTAAATCTTTTTCCACATACACAATATCACCATTTCTCTCAAATATTGTTCACAAACCAGTCTAAATCTGTGATAGTGAGCACTTCTCCTTTGCTGAGATAATCCATCCCACCTCACAGGTGTGCCATACCAAGATGCTGATTAGACACCATGATTAGTGCACAGGTGTGCCTTAGACTGCCCACAATAAAAGGCCACTCTGAAAGGTGCAGTTTTATCACACAGCACAATGCCACAGATGTCGCAAGATTTGAGGGAGCGTGCAATTGGCATGCTGACAGCAGGAATGTCAACCAGAGCTGTTGCTCATGTATTGAATGTTCATGTCTCTACCATAAGCCATCTCCAAAGGCGTTTCAGAGAATTTGGCAGTACATCCAACCAGCCTCACAACCGCAGACCACGTGTAACCACACCAGCCCAGGACCTCCACATCCAGCATGTTCACCTCCAAGATCGTCTGAGACCAGCCACTCGGACAGCTGCTGAAACAATCGGTTTGCATAACCAAAGAATTTCTGCACAAACTGTCAGAAACCGTCTCAGGGAATCTCATCTGCATGCTCGTCGTCCTCATCTGGGTCTCGACCTGACTCCAGTTCGTCGTTGTAACCGACTTGAGTGGGCAAATGCTCACATTCGCTGGCGTTTGGCACGTTGGAGAGGTGTTCTCTTCACGGATGATGCGAAGGAGATGTGTTGCACTGCATGAGGCAAATGGTGGTCACACCAGATACTGACTGGTATCCCCCCCCAA
Organism: Thalassophryne amazonica; assembly: GCF_902500255.1. Classification (NCBI taxonomy): domain Eukaryota; kingdom Metazoa; phylum Chordata; class Actinopteri; order Batrachoidiformes; family Batrachoididae; genus Thalassophryne; species Thalassophryne amazonica. Next base: position 33,890,280 of record NC_047103.1, on the reverse strand, counting down.
TAAAACAAAACTGCACCTTTCAGAGTGGCCTTTTATTGTGGGCAGTCTAAGGCACACCTGTGCACTAATCATGGTGTCTAATCAGCATCTTGATATGGCACACCTGTGAGGTGGGATGGATTATCTCAGCAAAGGAGAAGTGCTCACTATCACAGATTTCGACTGGTTTGTGAACAATATTTGAGGGAAATGGTGATATTGTGTATGTGGAAAAAGTTTTAGATCTTTGAGTTCATCTCATACAAAATGGGAGCAAAACCAAAAGTGTTGTGTTTATATTTTTGTTGAGTATATGATTTGATACAATGTGCAGCAATAGTGAAAATTAAACATTCTTAAACAAAGCAGTAATAATACCACTCATTTTGCACTCATCATAAAGTTAGGGTACTGTGCCCTACAAAAGTATTGTAACACTTGATATACCAAGTGTTCCAATACTTTTGAGGGCAATTGAGAAACACTGAGGAGCAGCATCTTACATCTCATATATAGTGCAGCAGATAAGAGAATATTTAGAGTGGAATCCTACAAATGGAGATACAAGCATCACATTTGGCACAAATACTCCATAGACATTAACGCTTAAAAAAAAACTGATTGGCCACTTGAATTTTCAATTTTTGAATTTTCAGGTAGTCAAGTACAGATCAATTGGTAGGGCCTGACTGTAACGGATTAGTTACAGTTGGGCGGCGCCGAACATCTACCGGGAATCCTGAATCAGGACAGGCACCTCATTTAATGACCGGGTCAGAATTTCCTCTAAACATTTTTTTCCTGCCAAATGTATTTAATCCGTTATCAAAATGTAAACTGCATGCAGTGAAAGCAGTAATGTGTTTGCTGCTTTCACTGCGCAGCCTGCAGGCTGCAGCAGGGAGGTACCTGTCAACTGCTGACCACAGACTCACTGACAGAGGGTATGTCCGCCAACAGAACCTGCTGTGGAGATCTGTGGTTCTGGCCATCCCAGCTGGAGAACAAGTACCGTGTTTGGATGGAAAATGACCTAGCAACTGTCAACTGTCCACTGTGATGCACGTGTCTTCTTGCTGTCCTCACATGGACATACATAAAAACATATATCGCTGTTGCGACAAGCTGCAGTGAGGGAGCGCATATCACACACATTGACAGGCTACCCCAGGTGAAATGGACCGTCAGATCATAACATGCAGTGGGCTATCTGAATGTCACGTCACCCACGTGAGCTATGTTCCACTTGACGCAATGTCGATCCTGTGGGGTGCCATCCATAAGACATGCGTGTCAGGCTGGACACGTGCATGGCCGACTGGACACACTGGGCCAACAGATGTGGACACAGATGTGGACATTATAGGACCTCCCTGCTCCATTCATGTCATTTCATGACTGTACGTCTGTGACCATGGGTCATCAACGGAGGAACAGATGGATCATACTTGTATTGCCCTGTAGTGAAGTGAATTTGCTAAAGCCTCACACCAGGGGACCAATAAATAATGTAATGAGTTTACAGGTCCTTCACACGGGCGCACCAATAAATATGTGGTGAATAAATAGTGAAGCCTTGCAATTTGTTATTGGCCTCACAGAGAGCACCAAAAATAGCGAAAATATGGTTAAACTCTCAAATTGAATTAGATTGGCCTAGACCTCATTTAATGGGTCACCAAAATAATGAACAATTTTAGGGTTTAATAATTATTATTTAATTAGAATGATATTATTAGGGGCACCATCTATTTAAAGCATAGGTACTTTAATTTAAACATTCATTAATTTATCAGTCTCAAATTAATCAATCAGTCTCAATTTAATTAATCAGTCTTGGGTCTGAAAGTCTGAATTCTATGATACGATTGACCAAAGGTTTCCTTCTGAGCACAGCAGAAATATTTACATTTTATTTACAAGTATACAGGAAATGAACAGTTTACTGGCATTTTTGTGGACAGTGATTAAATAACTTCATTTATGGAAACAATTTGCTTACTCATGAGACGTTGAAAGAAAGAGATGAAGCTTAAAGACTTTAAGTAAATAAATATGATTAGAATTTAGTGATGACATTTGAAGCCAATTATTATTAAGAAAATTATGAAAAAAAAACATATGAATATGTTTAAAAAAGAAGCCACTTTGCATCCATTGACAACAAAACCCTTTTTCTGGAACCTTTAACCGGATCACTTAGCTGATCCATTGAACAGGTGGTTTGGATGACCCATCCGTCCATCGTTGATGTAGGCTCTTTGCAGTGTGCTCACTTGGGTCAGGGGTTAACTCAGTGGTCTCCCCGGGTGATCCCAAAGGCTTGTGTCGGCTGGCTTTACTGACAGGATGGCTGCTTGCAGTCAGGTCATCAGCTTGCTAGACCCCAGAGGTGGAAGGCGTTTGTTGAAAATGGTTTCTGGTAGCTTAAAAGTCTTTGTGAATTTAGGAAAAAAGTTAAAACTTTAAGAGCATTGGAAAATTACAGAAAAGGAAAGTCCCTTTCTGTCAATTCGCTATTATTTTGAAAGGTTCAGCTCGGAAGTTCTCTTAAAAATTCGAAAGACTCAACGAACCTTAAAAATGTTATCAAAGAATAACGACAAATGAATGAATGCAAGAATGAAGCCACGTGGTAGCTTACCATAGCTTAGCTTGGGGCCTTGTTGACCCAAAAATAAAATTAAGCATTTAAAGAAAAAGAAGAGAGAGGCCAGAGTGCTGCAGAAGAAAGAGAGCACTCCAAGAGGAGCGAGGAAGAGTCGAGAAGTGAGTCGAGACAGCGAGCAGAACTGTGTTCTAACTTTTTAAAGGGGACTTATGTCATTAAACTCCGCCCATTTAGGGTGTGTAATTTCACAGAAAACTTAATTTGTTAGAAAGGCAGACAAATATGATTCAATTATTTAAATACATTAACTATTTTGGCATACTATTTGTTCTAAGACACTTGAATGGATACATATTATTAATAGTCACTTACTGTAAGCACTCCATTTGGTTAAAACAGAATATTTCATCAGCAACATATTGATAAGGCAGAAAGATCACACTTAAACACATATCAGTTACAAGGAACACGTGTCAATAAAATAGAATGATTATATGCAAAGCATTTTGTTTGATTAATCAATACAAACACATCAGAAGTTTTTATATATGAATAAAAGAAAATACTGTTCTCCTGCATTTAAACAAAAGGTCTTTTTCTTCACTTCGACCTAAAGATAATAGTTGGTTGTCCAGGCTCACAGTTTTATGACCATGTCTTATCCTGGAAGAGATCCTCTTGCAGTGTCTAGAGAGGTTCTGGCCTTGGCGTGAGGCCATTAAAGGTGGTTCTCCGGGCCTGGGGAAGCTCACATACTCCAGCTGTTCGCATTGTGTTTCCACTGCGATGGTGTGGTGCATGAGCCCCTCACAGCAGCATCGTTCACACCTGCACGTTGGCTTGGTTCGCTCATACGAGGTGTTCCGCTGTGATACACCATGATTTGTACTTATTTGTACTATGTGTGAAGGGCCCTTCATGATTGCTGTAAAGACATCTAAGACAAACTCGATGGCTTGGAAATGTTAACAAATCTGTCTTCTGATTTGTCTAAAGAACACCAGCTGTGAAAATGTTGATGTAGCTTGTCCAATTACATATGGCCTTGAAAGTGGAGGGACTGCATATTAAAATGGCTATAATTTCTAATTTGATGTTTTTGTTTAACCCCTTACATCAAATTTGAAAGTATATGCTTCAAGCGCATCTTGATTGGTTTATTTCAACTCTATTGTGGTAAAATTACAAAAAAAAATGTTATTGTCCAAATACGTATGGATGAGTTGTATTATTCAAATTAGTTTTTATTCATTTAATAGAAATAAAATCCTAAACCTAAACTTTAACCACTTTAATTACATTATATCATCCATGCAGCAGAGAAGGTGATCAACTGCAATCTGCCATCCCTACAGGACCTGTATACTTCCAGGGCCCTGAGGCAAGCTTGGAAGATTGTGGCCGATCCCTCTCATTTATTTAACAGTGCGCATAGTCTTGCCTATTTCAGTATTTGACTCTTACTTTTACAGTAGTTTTTTCTTCTCTTTTTTATTATTTTTTTTAAATGTACCAATAACACCAGATCAAATTCCTTGTATGTGAGAACTTACTTGGCAATAAATTCTATTCTGATTCTGATGAAGAGAAAATGACTCACAAGGCAATTCTGACATCATCTCAGAGCCTTGTTCCAGTTGCAGCTCATAATACAGAACAAGGTATAACTTATCTGGTCAGCCTTATATATGGGTTTTTTTCTCTTCAAGAGGCATTTTTAAACAGGTGCGACTTATATTCGGGTGTGACATACCATGGAAAATATGGTAATTCATTTTGATTGTCCAATAAGCATATTATTAACATTTTTATTTGTGAAATATTTCACATAAATACAACAAAAAATGAGCAGAAAAACAGCTAAATCAAATAAAAAAATAAATAAAATCAAATAAAACAAAATCTCCCCAGGAGCAAGATAGAGCATTAATAATCCATTGCAATTCTTGTTTGTTAAAAAAATCCATTGTTTACAAAATTATCTCTCATCTCAACAAGTTCTACAATTTGACAGGCTCATACATACATACATACATCTTCCTCATTTGGTGAGGAAGTATGACTTTATTTAGCATGTGCAGTTCTGATTTTGACAGTCTCAGCCCCCCTTCTTCCTATGGGGTCCCAGGCTTACATTCATTTTTTTCATTGTAAGTAAAACTTTACATCTGTCATAAACAATTTAATTTGAAGATTTTGCCAGGGTTTGAGTTTTATTTGGTTATCTGTTTGTATTTCTTTCTTTTGATCTGTTTGTTATTTTTCGTGTTCCATTGGTTTATGTTGGTTTATTCTCTTGCTGAGTTTTTCTGTTTGGGTCTGTCTGTCTCTGCTTCGCTTGTCTTTCTCTTGGTTCTTGGTGATGGGTGTTTCTCTCTCTCTGGCCACGCCCTTGTTCTGGTGCTTTCCATGCACACCTGTTTCTGATTTGCTAATTATCACCTGGGGTTATATCAGCTCACTGGGTGTGTTAGTTCCTCGCTAGGTTGTCGTGCCTTGTGCCTTCATTCCAGTTCTGTACCTATGTTCCATAGTCCTGCCTGCCTCCTTGTGGGTTCCTGACCTCCAGCCTGTTGTAAAGACCATGCCTTTTTGCCTGATGATTTTTGTACTGCTGCTTTTCTTTGACTGCCTACTCGTGTACTGACCTCTGCAATCCACTTCAGTAAAGCCTTCTAAAAAACAGCTGTTTGTTTGAGCTGTGCGTTTGTATCCAGCAATTCCTGACCATCCAGCCTGATAGATTTAGCCTTTTCAGTATGCATTTTCAAATGTATTTAAATATTAAAACATATTTCAGACTGTTTTGTTTTTTTAGAGATATTGTGGATGAGGCAGTGATGGGTGCACCGTGTTTTGCACTCGCTTTAGGGTCACTTTCACTGACTGGAATCCATATTTTAAATCATCGCCGTGATAAACTGTTCTGACATGCCATTTAGTTTGCAGTCAGACTTTAAGCACATGCAAATTTTCATCGGGCCATTGCCCTACCAAAACTGTGAAGGATAATTTCCAATAATTACACAGACAGGAAGCTTTGAGTCTGACCATTCATTTCTGTCAGGATAATGACACAGTTTGGGGAAAAGATCTCCGGTCACACCGGAGTGTTCAGACGATTGTCACAAGTCAGAGTGGCTGCTTGAGACATCATTTTGACAAATGTTGCTCCGTTTGCTCATGATGACCCCGTCTCAGACATGTCCGTGATGCTGCCATAATGCATGGCCTGGATCTCCTCAATGGGCACAAACAAAGGCCTGGATAATGGCATGTGCCAAGAAAAACAAGGTTATAGTGAAGTTTAACAGAGACATATTGCATTTACGACTTGGCGTCTTCTGTTTCCTGAAATCCCACATTAGTGACATATAAGTGAGTGAGATAGCTGGACTGTGTCTTTAGAAAATGCAGCCACTCTTTTGATAATGTAAACTACTGAATTTAAAAAGTCATAATTCAGAAAAACACTTTAATTCTGTGTTAAAATAACTTGTCTCAAGAAATGAGCTTCAGCTGAGTGTAGCAGTGATTGCTTTGAAAAGTGGACAGAATTTGCATATCGAGTGGAATTTTATTATGTAGCATTTGTTATACATGGCAGTACCAGCATAATTCCCAAATATGTGAATTGTTCAGCATTCCCTAACATATTTCATTCAAATCCAATACTAAGCAGAAGTATTAAACTGTTAAAAGGTGCAGTAGTTCCTCTCAGTGTGACATATTTTAAGACTTTTGTACTGCAAAAATGAAGCCTATGCAGAAGTAACAAATCTTGCAGTTCCTTGAATGTTCCCCAACACCAGGCTGGGACAAAGCAAACAAGAACAAAAGGACCTCAAACAAAGTCAAACTCATGAATCCTTTAAAATATGTTACAAACAATCAGTGATCAATACGTTGTCCCCCAAATTTCTAATTTCTGGGCATTGTGGTTAGAAATTTGTAATTCTGACTCCATTAGTTTCTAAAATTTCTAATTTCTGTGGGAACTGTGGTTAGAAAATTGTAAATCTGACTCTATTAGTTTGTGTCTCAATTTAAAAAATTTCCAATTTCTGTGGGAATTGTGGTTAGAAATGTGTAAATTCTGACTCTATTAGTTTGTGTCCCAGTTTCAACAATTTCTATTTTCTGTGGGGATAGTGGATAGAACTTTGTAATTTTTCACCATTAGTTTGTGTCCCAATTTCAAAACTTTGTAATTTCTGTGGAATTGTGGCAAGAAATTTGTAATTCTGACTCCATTAGTTTGTTTCCCAATTTCAAAAGAAATTCTCATTTCTGTGGGTATTGTGGTTAGAAATTTGTATCTTTGACTCAATTAGTTTGTGTCCCAAATAAAAAAATATATATCAAATTTATGTGGGAATAATGGATAAAAAATGTAATTTTGACGCCATTACTTTGTGTCCCTTTGTGTCTAATCTGTGTGATTAAAAAAAAAAAAAATCTAACTGATCCAATAAGAAACCAGAGAGGAATATTGATTGTTATTTTTTAAACTGATTTTCACTATTTCTACTTCCTGTGGACATTATACATTGAAGTACAATATTCTGGATTCATTGGTTGGGGCCCAATGAGCCTTGTTTACATGGTAGGAAATTCAGACTGATCCAGTAAGTACCCTTGGGGGACTAGCGATTTGCTGCAAAAGTTGATGGATATATGGCAATTTAATAATAACATAAGCTCCACTGATAATCAGCAGAGCTAAAAACAATTAATCCTGTTCACTGACAAGCAAGCCAAGAAGCTCACATACCCGAGACTATAGAAATGTTGATCAATGATGCTAGAATTTCTCAAATTAATTACTTAATTAGCAGTTGGTTGTGAATATCTCTTGCTATCCACAATGTTCTATTTAATAAAGTCCAAAATCAATAGCATTAAGGAGTCACAGACATTTAAACATCACTTTTCAAATTGCTTCAAACTCAGATTTTCTTATTGAGGATGAACTTGTGCTGCTTTTTTTTGTTGTTGTTGTTGATATATTGTGCCTAAATTAGTGTTTTCAGACATCTGTCTGGACTCAGACAGATGCCGCCATTATGAAGTATCAGGTGTCCCGCTGACGAGGCACAACAACCGCCACCCTCTCATCATCATTATTCTCTGCAGGATTAAGTGAAGTGCAGTAATTAGGTGCAGTCTGACTTTATCAAGTTGTGTATTGGAAGTAATAAATCCCTGTGTTGAATTCAGGATCTCTTGCATAAATCAACTTTCTTGCACCCTCAACACTTCAGTATTAAGACTGTGCTCAGGCTGAGGTTTGCAATCTGGATTCAGCAGTGTACAGTCACATCCTGCTTAAGACAGTTTTTTTTTGTTCTGAATCTGAATGGTGCAAATCCAACTTAAGACGTGTTAGATAATATCTGTGATAATTCTTTATTTTATGTTAGCTATCAACTGCTGTATTTGTGTTATTTGTTTGGAAGTTCTGAGAAATAAGATAAGTTCAAGGTTGGGTAGGATTACTTTGAAATGTAATCCAAAACTAATCAGATTACAAGTAATCCAAATGTATGTACATACATACATGTAATCCACATGTATTCTTTCAAAGTAATCCTACCCAACCTTGGTTAAGTTTTACTTCATCATGTGTCCACGTTTCAGACACAGAGATATCTCCCCCTGTTGGTGAGAGACAGTAAATATGGCTTGAATCAGGCTCCAAGAAGTGTGTTAAAAGGAAACTGACTTAAGATAGATTCTTTTCAACACACCACTTGGAGTCTGATTTGAGCTGGATTTGAGCTGGATTTACTGCAGTCTGAATGCAAATGTGGCTTGAATCAGGCTCCAAAAGGTGTGTTGAAAAGATAAATGACTTAAGCTGGATTCTTTTCAACACACCACTTGGAGCCTGATTTGAGCCTATTTTGAACTGAATTTACTGTAGTCTGAACACAAAGGTGGCTTGAATCCAAATAGCTCGGGACCATGATGTCAAACTATGTCTGTGCACTCTGTGTCTTTTCCACTAAAGTGCTCAGCAATCTTCTTTATCTTCTTTACCACAGAAACACACGCACACACATACACCTGCGCTCGTTCCTATGTCGGCGTCAGAAAACTGTCACAGTAAATTGATTTTTTTTTTCATTTATATAGCGCCAAATCACAAAAAAGCTGCCTCAAAGTGCTTCACACAAGTAAGGTCTGTAAGCACACAGGTGACAGTGGTAAGGAAAAACTCCCTCTGATGATTTGAGGAAGAAACCTCAAGCAGACCAGACTCAAAGGGGTGACACCCTGCTTGGGCCATGCTACTGACACAATTGTGAAGTTATAAATTATACTGTTTCTGAAATATCACACAAATTCATGTTTACCTGTTTGAAGGAGTTGACTCTGCAGTTTGCCACACCTCTTTCCTGAATGTTCTCACACACCTGTGTGTGACAACATTTGTGTTCTGCCTTTTTGTGCCCAAGTTCGAGAGGTGAGGATGGGCCAGTTGTCTGCCTAGGTGGTTGCCAGTCAGGACCCAGCGTGACTCCGTAGTGTGGTTCATGTGGCAACACGCGGCACCCACCAACACATGCTTACTCCAAGACCTGGCTGTAGAGGTTGTCCTGATATTTCTCATTACTTGTTCCATGCATCAAGCATGACTTGTATGCTAGTAATCTGAGTGAGTCAGTGAGTGAGTGTGTCCACATTCCATCAGACGTGATAACTCCAAAACTAAGTATGCCAACATCTTGTTATTTCAAGTGTCACATGTACATAAGAGATGATGTGATGAACCTTTCATCAATATAGGCATTGGGTAACATGTTCCAATGTTGATTAACTGGTTTCAAAAGCACCTATCATGAATGCTGCTGGTTATTAAAGTAAACGCTGCTGTCTGCCAGTCTTGACCTAGATTTGGAAACATTAGCTGCTGGATTGTGATACCTGGTTATAAGATGTCAAAATTATCAGAAAAAAATGTCAGGTGATACCCAAACTAGGTCAATACTAAAACACATCTAATGCCATCTGTGGAAAATGGGCATACAGCAGCAGCAGGGTCAAACAGCAAGCTTCCCTTCTGTCCAAATACACCCACAAACAAGCAAGCAAACAAATAAATAAGCAAATGCAATACAAATGTAGATGAAGCACAATGGTGAATCATGATACGTATTTATGACAAGTGTAATTGGTCAATATCGGTACAAAATGACTATTAATCCCCAAACCTGGTCAATGATAGGACCGGTCAATACCAATCTAACCAGATCAGCTACAAACTACATATGCCAATATTACTTAACCACCATTACCATTATTATTACATTACTTGTAACAAGAACAATACAAAATCTGATGAGACTTATTTTATTTCTGATTTACAAACTATGTGGTGATAAAGACAAGCCCTTAAAATTTTTGTAAAATGAAATGCAGTTCTTCACTTTGATATTTTGTGTCACATGCAAAATAACCTAACATCATTCACCTGAACACCACAGGTGAACAAATTTGCAGAACCATTTCAGCCATCAGCTGGAATAGTCATGCAGGTAGGGGATGACAAGCATTGTTCCTCTTGATAGATCTCCTGGTAAGTCTGTTGGACGGGTGCAGACAGTCTACTCTCGACAGTCTCCTGCCGTTATACTTTCAGTAAGAAAATGTGCCCTGCAATACCATCCAAACTTATGCTGCAAATCAAAAGAGTAAACAAAGAAGTAAAAAATAATGATGAAATTTTATCGGCTGTCTGCTGATCCGTGCCTCAGCATCTATGTTACGTGGCTCATTGATCCCCACCGTCTTTCCACACATGCTGCACGCTCTGCATTGATTTAACTTAACTGCATGGGATGTGTGAGACTTCAAATCAACTCTAGAGATTTACTCTGGTGAACTGTCCAAGAAATAATAAGGGAATAAAACCCACCTGACCATGAAACAGCTCAGCACCCAGCTGACCAAATGCTTTACAGATGCAGAACCACACAACAGGTGCGTGGTCCTCCATGTTCATTTTCAAGTCTAATATGCTGTGCTCAGCATATATATACACTCAACAAAAATATAAACCCAACACTTTTGGTTTTGCTCCCATTTTGTATGAGATGAATTCAAAGATCTAAAACTTTTTCCACATACACAATATCACCATTTCCCTCAAATATTGTTCACAAACCAGTCTAAATCTGTGATAGTGAGCACTTCTCCTTTGCTGAGATAATCCATCCCACCTCACAGGTGTGCCATATCAAGATGCTGATTAGACACCATGATTAGTGCACAGGTGTGCCTTAGACTGCCCACAATAAAAGGCCACTCTGAAAGGTGCAGTTTTGTTTTATTGGGGGGGGATACCAGTCAGTATCTGGTGTGACCACCATTTGCCTCATGCAGTGCAACACATCTCCTTCGCATAGAGTTGATCAGGTTGTCAATTGTGGCCTGTGGAATGTTGGTCCACTCCTCTTCAATGGCTGTGCGAAGTTGCTGGATATTGGCAGGAACTGGTACACGCTGTCGTATACGCCGGTCCAGAGCATCCCAAACATGCTCAATGGGTGACATGTCCGGTGAGTATGCTGGCCATGTAAGAACTGGGATATTTTCAGCTTCGTCCATAACAGACGCCTGCCCATACCATAAACCCACCGCCACCATGGGCCACTCGATCCACAACATTGACATCAGAAAACCGCTCACCCCACACGACGCCACACACGCTGTCTGCCATCTGCCCTGGACAGTGTGAACCGGGATTCATCCGTGAAGAGAACACCTCTCCAACGTGCCAAATGCCAGCGAATGTGAGCATTTGCCCACTCAAGTTGGTTACGACGACGAACTGGAGTCAGGTCGAGACCCCAATGAGGACAACAAGCATCCAGATGAGCTTCCCTGAGACGGTTTCTGACAGTTTGTGCAGAAATTCTTTGATTATGCAAACCGATTGTTTCAGCAGCTGTCCGAGTGGCGATCTTGGAGGTGAACATGCTGGATGTGGAGGTCCTGGGCTGGTGTGGTTACACGTGGTCTGCGGTTGTGAGGCTGGTTGGATGTACTGCCAAATTCTCTGAAACGCCTTTGGAGACGGCTTATGGTAGAGAAATGAACATTCAATACACGAGCAACAGCTCTGGTTGACATTCCTGCTGTCAGCATGCCAATTGCACGCTCCCTCAAATCTTGCGGCATTTGTGGCATTGTGCTGTGTGATAAAACTGCACCTTTCAGAGTGGCCTTTTATTGTGGGCAGTCTAAGGCACACCTGTGCACTAATCATGGTGTCTAATCAGCATCTTGATATGGCACACCTGTGAGGTGGGATGGATTATCTCAGCAAAGGAGAAGTGCTCACTATCACAGATTTAGACTGGTTTGTGAACAATATTTGAGGGAAATGATGATATTGTGTATGTGGAAAAAGTTTTAGATCTTTGAGTTCATCTCATACAAAATGGGAGCAAAACCAAAAGTGTTGCGTTTATATTTTTGTTGAGTGTGAGTATATATATATATATAATGTGTGTGTGTGTGTGTGTGTGTGTGTGTTAGATATTGATGCAGATCTGTCAACTCACCAGAAATGGGATGACTGATTGGATTATTTAGTATTATACCCAAACACTCCCATGACCAGTTAGGTGTCTAAGCACAACCCCATATGTACTTGCACTACTTTGTGCTCAGGATTTGCGCTGTGACCATATCACTGTGGCTTTATACATGCACCAAACACACTTCTGCTATGTGTTGCAGACTGTGATTGTAGACAGATTGCCAAGATGGGGGTATGAGATTTTATTTGAGCAATCTGTTATGTGTCGACGCGGGTTGAGGAGTGGACCTGCGTCTGACGGAACCCAGCGCCAAAATAACCAGAAAGCGGTTCCAATAACAAAAACAATTTATTTATTCACCCTCTGGTGCATAATAAAGTGTAGAAAACTAAAACAGCGTCATTCTGGTGGAGTGAAGGCTGGCACGCTCTCCAGCGCCCAAAAGGATCGAAGCCCGGCGCTTCTGGACTCACTATTATCGCCAAACACCCCCCAGGTGGACACGACAAACCGACTCTCTGCGAAGGATAGAAGAAGTGAGGTAAGTCAGCAGTTACAACTAATATCCTTCAAAAGACACACACTATCAGCAACACATTCAGGTCTGTATTTTAAACTTTATGCAAATGAGCAGCTTCTCACAACAGGTGGAGGATCACTCGTCCGCACGCCACAGCAGTGAGAAGCAAGCTGCACAATTCTCATCTCAATTCAAATATACTGCGTAACAAAATACCAAGTTACTATCAACGAGTAGTCAAACAATTAATCACCTCTGATGTGTGCTGACAGCATGTGTCCCTCACCCTTCCTGCTTCACAGGATCGATGTGTCAAACCCAGGCGCGGTCCTCAGCGTCTCACAAACGAACATCACAAGGTCGAGTTCCCGGCAATTCTGCCTGAATCACACATGGCTTAAATGCAGAACGCCATCTAATTATCTGCTTCAGCTGAAAGTCTTTAAGGTTGCATGTGAGCACCATCCACAGGTGCTGCACATGATGTTGATGAGGGTGTGAGCACCATCCACAGGTGCTGCACATGATGTTGATGAGGGTGAAGGACTCTTCGGTCAGCACCTTTTCCACAGACAAATCAGTTTCCATGCCACCTGGAGAGCAAAGAAAAGAAAAGAACACCAAAATGTCCAGCCACACCCCCCAGCACACAACACAATCTCCACAATTTTCCTTTTAGATCAGATAGATAGATAGATAGATAGATAGATAGATAGATAGATAGATAGATAGATAGATAGATAGATAGATAGATAGATAGATAGATAGATAGATAGATAGATAGATAGATAGATAGATAGATAAATACTTTATTAATCCCCTCATTTTGTAATGAGGTGTGTGTGGATCGGGAGGTCTGGGTGGCTTTGCTTGAGCTGCGACTCCGGATGAAGCGGAAGAAAATGGATGGATGGATGGATAATCCCCTCATGGAGAAATTCAGTTGTCGTAAAGTAGCAAATCCATTTTCAAAAGGCAGAAAGACAATAAATATATAAAAATAGTTTAAAAAAACCCCGTAACATAACCCCCCCCCCCCCCCCCACACCCACCCACAGCTAAATCAGCAATAGTCATTGTGGGCTCGAATAGCAGCAGGAATGAAGGATCTCCTGAAGTGCTCTGTCCTACACCAAACGGACAGGAAGCACTCAGATCTATTACTCCTCTGGACGGACAGAGTCTCATGCAGAGGGTGTCTGTTGTTATTGAGGATTGCCTGCACCTTCCACCTCATACACCTCTCTGCAGCTGCCTCCACGGTGTCCAGTGATCCCCCGATCACTGACTGCGCCCTCTTAACCAGCTTATCCAGCTGCTTGCAGTTTCTGGCAGAGATACTATTGCCCCAACACACCACAGCAAAGAAAAGGACAGCCGCAACAACAGAGTGATAGAACGTAGACAACAACTGGTTACACACATCCAATGACTTAAGCCTCCTCAGAAAAAAGAGCCTGGAGGGACCCTTTTTATAGAGGCAGTCAGTGTTAAAGTTCCAATCCAGATTATTGTCTAGATGGACACCAAGATATTTGTATGTTTGCACACATTCAATGTCCTGTCCATGGATGTTTACTGGCTGCATAAAAGTCCTTTTCTTGCCAAAGTTGATAATCATTTCTTTAGTCTTTTTTCTGTTCAGAATGAGTGAATTTTTGCCACTCCAGTCACAAAAAGCAGTGATTAGGTCTCTGTACTCAATCTCCTGTTTGTTTTTAACACAGGCCACAATGGCTGTGTCATCTGAGTACTTCTGAATGTGACAGGTGTCAGAGTGATATTGGAAGTCAGACGTGTAGATGGCAAACAAGAAGCTCTGCCACCTCCAGCTCTGCCTCCTGTCTTTTTGTTAGTGCCACTGTCTCTAAACCATACAACATAGCTGGTCTCACTAATGTTTTGTAAACTTTCCCCTTCACTCTTGCTGATATTCTTCAGTCACAAATCACTCCTGCCACCTTTCTCCACCCACTCCACCCTGCCTGCACTCTCTTCTTCACCTCTCTACCACACTCTCCATTACTTTGAACAGTTGACCCCAAATATTTAAACTCATCTACTTTCACCACTTCTACTCCTTGTAACTGCACTATTCCACTGGGCTCCCTCCCATTCACACACATGTACTCAGTCTTGCTTCTACTGACTTTCATTCCCCTTCTCTCCAAAGCATATCTCCACTTCTCCAGACTAGACTCAACTTGCTCTCTACTCTCACTACAGATCACAATGTCATCTGCAAATATCATAGTCCATGGGGACTCCTGTCTGATCTCATCTGTTAACCTGTCCATCACCACTGCAAACAAGAAAGGACTCAGAGCTGATCCTTGGTGTAATCCCACCTCCATCTTGAATGAGTCTGTCATTCCAACTGTGCATCTCACCGCTGTCACACTATTCTTGTACATGTCCTGCACTACCCTAACATACTTCTCTGCCACTCCAGACTTCCTCATACAATGCCACAACTCTTCTCTTGGCACCCTATCATAAGCTTTTTCTAAGTCCACAAACACACAATGTAACTCTTTCTGTCCTTCTCTGTACTCTTCCAACAGTATTCTCAGAGCAAACATTGCATCTGTAGTGCTCTTTCTCGGCATGAAACCATATTGCTGCTCACAGATCTTCACCTGTTTTCTAAGCCTAGCTTCTACTACTCTTTCCCATAACTTCATGCTGTGGCTGATCAGCTTTATGCCTCTGTAGTTACTGCAGCTCTGCACATCACCCTTGTTCTTGAAAATAGGAACCAGCACACTTCGTCTCCACTCCTCAGGCATCCTCTCACTTTCCAAGATTTTATTAAACAATCTGGTTAGAAACTCTACTGCCATCTCTCCTAGACATTTCCATGCCTCCATTGGAATGTCATCTGGACCAACTGCCTTTCCACTCTTCATCCTCTTCATAGCAGCCCTCACTTCTTCCTTGCTAATCTCTTTTACTTCCTGATTTACTCTCACCACATCATCCAGCCTTTTCTCTCGCTCATTTTCTTTATTCATCAACTCTTCAAAATATTCCCTCCACCTTCTCAGCACACACTCCTCACTTGTCAGCACATTACCATGTGCATCTTTTACCACCTTAACCTGCTGCACATCCTTTCCAGCTCTGTCCCTTTGTCTGGCCAATCGGTACAAGTCCTTTTCTCCTTCCTTACTATTCAACTTCTTGTACAGCTCGCAATATGCCTTTTCCTTTGCTTTTGCCACTTCTCTTCTCGCCTTACGCCGCATCTCCTTGTACCCCTGTCTACTTTCTTCATCTCTCCGACTATCCCAAAACTTTTTCACCAACCTCTTTCTCCTTATGCTTTCCTGGACCTCTTCATTCCACCACCAAGTCTCCTTGTCTTCCTTCCACTGTCCAGATGTCATACCCATCTGCTATCCCCTGCTGGCAGAAACTGTCTTCCTTTCATGCCTGTGATGGTTTGCATTCCTCTCCAGTGTTGTATAAAGTACCGGAAAATCACACTTAAGTAAAAGTACAGATACCCATTTAAAAATGACTTTGGTAGAAGTTCAAGTAACCGATTGAAACGCTACTCAAGTAAAAGTCTTAAAGTATCTAGTATTTATTGTACTTAAGTATGACAAGTAATGTACAACTAAATGTACTCAAGTATTGAAAGTAAAGTACAAGTAAATGTTAATAATCAAAAATGGACTGATTTTTTTTTTTTTTTAATAAAAGTTTATCTAGGCTGTAAATGACTGATAGTATTAGTCAAAATACAGAAAATTGTGCACATCACACAAAAACACTTCAGAAGCAAGGTTTCAAAACCTAAACAAGAGTAGGCTACTCACTAGGTGTACACAGGAAACAGTTATTTCTATATGTATTTATTTATTTTCATTGTTACATGTTTTTATCTTTTCTGTTGTGTTTTGTTTCATTGGGTTCTTTTTGTCTCTTTCTCTACAATTGTATTGTAACATTATTAGTCTATTATTATTGTCTATTATGTAGACTATTATTGTTGTTGCTATAATATATGAATAAAAATAAATTAAAAAAAATTACAATTTGACTCTTTTACGACAACGAAGACAAATCAACACAAACGTGCTGATGCGAACAGCTTAATGCTACATTTAACATTGAAAATGCCATAGACATGCTAACGCGTTATCATCGGTCCCGTTTTTAAGTTATAAAATACATCTATCAACTGTTTCAGAAGACCATAACAGGTCAGTTTAACATAAAAATATAAATTTTACTCACAGACATATGATCTTCAGGGGGAAAAAATAGGATAAATCGAAAGAAAATCCATGAATCTCAGATCGAAGCACTGCTTCGACCTGCGAATCACTGCTTTGATTGGTTCAAGGTTCAAAGCAAAGCCGCGCTGCAGAAAAGTTGATTACAGACCCGCTGCAGGTCTGTAATCAATGTAGAGAAATGATCATTTTCCTGATAAACACCCCCCAAGTGCGCAACTGCAAAAAAGCCTACCGGACATGCCTCATAACAAATCAGCCTGACTTCGTTACAGTCACTCGTAATCAGTGGTGTCTCTGGGTGAAAACACGACTTTTTTTCGTGTGTGTATGTGTGGTTTTTTTATTTTTACGAGTAACGGCATGGCACATAGAAAATGTATCGGAGTAGAAGTATGTAATTAAGGTCGGAAATGTAGTGAAGTAAAAGTGAAAGTAAGCTGAATTAAAAAAAAACTCAAGTAAAGTACAAAGTCTCCCAAAATGTACTTAAGTACAGTAGTGAAGTATTTTTACTTAGTTACTATACAACACTGTTCCTCTCCACACTTCCTTGATGTTATTAGCTTTCATCAGCTCTGCAAAACAAGTTCTGTAGATTTTATTTTTTCTAATTATTCTAATTTTGGTTTTACCTTCATAATTTACCTTAAAAAAACTTGTCTTTGCCTTGTTTGGTGTCATTGTTTTCAGCACAACCTACCTGTGTTACTTCACAGATTTTCTTTCATTCTGACATACTGTATTAACACAGTGGACCTAAATTCACACAAAAAACATAAAATCCAAATAGAAAAAAAAGTTGGTTTTTTTGTTGTTTTTTTTACTGTGAAAACCACAAACATGTTTAACAAACCATTTTTTATAACTTAGAATGCAAATATAAATTTTAAGTTTCAAAAACACATACAAATGTAGCAAACAACAAAGTTATATACAACAGGATACACTGCAGCATGGCAACACCTGGAAGTGGGAATCATGGCTGGTTGTAACCATCTTCCCACTGGCCTTTACTCTTGCCATGGAGGTCATCTTCCAGGCCTCTCAATGGATGGTTGTCAGACAGCGGATAAGACCAGGGCTGAGGCTGCCGCCGGCAAGAGCCTATATGCATGACCTCACAACACTCACCACAGCCAAGGCTTGCACTGTACAGTTACTTAGAAAGCTCCAGGAAACCATAGAATTGGCTTGCATGAAGATCAAGCCGAGCAAACTCAGAAGCATCTTCATTGTCAAGGGGAGACTGTCAGACCACCGCTTTCACATTGGCAAGGAACCCATTCCAATGGTTTCCAAGAAGCCAGTGAAGAGCTGAGGTCTGTGTTATGACACCTCCCTCAAAGACAAAGAGCAGGTACAGCAGTTCAGGAAAGAAGTAGCTAGTAGACTGGAGAACATCGATAGAACCCTACTTCCTGTCAAGCTGAAGCTC
Source organism: Thalassophryne amazonica (assembly GCF_902500255.1). Taxonomy (NCBI): domain Eukaryota; kingdom Metazoa; phylum Chordata; class Actinopteri; order Batrachoidiformes; family Batrachoididae; genus Thalassophryne; species Thalassophryne amazonica. Next base: position 33,871,937 of record NC_047103.1, on the reverse strand, counting down.
TGGTGCATGCAGTACAGACTACTCCCATGTCTTCTGTTGCCACCTACCCTTTATGAAGTCCCGTTCTCAAAGGTGGAAAAGCTGGAGAGACTGGTTAGCTCATAAGTAAGGAAGTGGCATGGCCTTCCCAGGTGCTTCAGCAGTATTGGACTATACAGCAAAGGGCTGTTACACTTGCCCATTTCCAGCCTGGCAGAGGAGTATAAGTGTGCCAAAGTCAGACTGGAGAAGGTGCTACTGGATCTGACTGCCCCCATCCTGGCCACCAGGAGAAAGTGGATCCCACTGGCTGTAAATGAGCAGGCAAAGGTAGCACTCAGACACAGGGATCTCATGGGCCAAGTACAGTAGTGGAGGAGTGGTCTTGGCTTCGGGGCCAGTACACTAGCATGGAACAAGGCCACTCCGTTTGAAAGACGCAAGCTGGTAATCCAGGAGGTACATCTGGTAGAGGAAGCAGCAAGGTGTGCACAAGCTGTGGTGCAGGCAAAGCAAGTGCAATGGATGGCATGGGAAGGAGTGGAGAAGAGTAAGATCTCCTGGAAAGAGCTGTGGGAGATGGAGGCTTTTAAGGTGAGCTTTACCATCAGGGCTGCCTACGATGTCCTGCCTTCTCCTGCAAACCTAAGCCAGTGGTATGGTGAACACCCCACATGCCCTCTATGTCCAAGTCCTGCAACACTGAAGCACATCTTGGTGGGATGCAAGACTAGCCTTACTCAAGGCTGCTACACCTGGCGGCACAACCAGTTGCTAAGGTGTCTTGCTGCAATGCTGGAAAGCCGATGGACAAGAGTCAACGCCATTCCTCCCCTGTCATCCCATTAGCAATCTACGCTATTTGTCCGGGAGTGCAACTGGCAAGCTAGCATTGCCACCATAAGTATAGATACTTGGCAACTGGGCAGAGCACAGGACTGGAAGCTGCAGGCAGACTTGGGCAAGAAACTCTGCTTCCCAGCTGAGATTGCAATTACCAACTTGCAACCAGACCTTATTCTGTGGTCAGCCTCGCTCAAGCTCATCTACATCACTGAGCTCACAGTGTCCTGGGAGAGTGTAGTGGAGGAAGCCTATGAATGAAAGCACATGAGGTATACAGAACTTGCAGCCGATGCGCAACAACATAGCTGGAAAGCGAAAATACACCCAGTGGAAGTAGGCTGCAGAGGGTAGGTAGCCACCTCAACATCCAAGCTACTCAGGGAGATGGCATTGCGAGGGAAGGCCCACTGGCAGGCAGTCAAAGACCTCTGCAGGACTGCTGAGAAGGGGAGCCAGTGGCTGTGAATGAAGAGAAAGGACTCTGTCTGGGCCTTCAAGAGAGCTGATGGCATCTAAAGTGTGAACCTTGTATGCTGAAATTCACTGCTGAACCCTCTGGAGGTGTTGTGGGCCTATCAGCGAAACAAATAAGAAGGAGGGTGCCCACTTGACAACCCAAAGGGTGCCTTCAGCATCCATAACATATCCATAACATAACATATCCATGACAATCAGTCCAAAACGTGTATTTTCTTTACAAACCAGAAGCTAAAAACACGATTACAAAAAGCAAGTCAGACATGAACGTACACCATAAATATCTAAACAGCATCAGAAAAAACACACAGATTGAAAGTTTAAGAGCTAAAGACCAGACCACCTGTTAGCAAGTTCTTCATAGGGGTGAAGCGAACAAGTCCGACGACGACCCATCAGCAGCTTTCATATTCGGGGTGATACTGTTAGTTTGCATGTTTATATGTATAATAGCCATATAATAACAAGCACTCACTTGCTCGGTCTGTACGGGGGGATGTCAGTTACAATTTCAATTTATTTTCATTTATTCACAAGTAAGGTCTAACCTTTTCAACCCCCAGAGCAAGCACACAGATGACAGTGAAGGGAAAAATTCCCTCTGATTACTTGACGAAGAAACCTCAAGCAGACCAGACTGGAAGGGGTGACCCCCTGCTTGGGCCATGTTACCGACACAATTTACAGAAAAATTCACAAAACAAAAATGTAGGAAATGTTGCCGGGATGCAGGACAGGAGGGTACAGAAACAGAAAACAGACACCGCACCCATCTCTGGATCCAACTGACAACATGTCGGTCTGATATTTCCCCATACAGACCTTAGAGTCAGTTAATAATCCTTTATCAATAGATATTTTTTGTAACATTTGAAAGACATGTATTGTTATGGCACACGGCATTACCAGAAACATTAACTGGTGTTTCATTTGATTTTAACTGGCTTGGAATCATGGAACCCAAAACCAAAAATGTTAAAATATTGATTCTGCTGGGAACAAACTGATTTGGGCCAGAGGGGAAAAATAGTAATTTGAAGCCCTTTTTCAGAATAATTTGACCTTAAAATGCAAATTGTACAAAAAAAAAAAAAAAAATGCAAGAAACCATTCCAGAATAATGAAGAAAAACAAGAACGGTAAAATGAGAATTTTTGTTTTATTTTTTCTTTAAAATTCTGATTTCTTTAGGTAAAATAAATAAATTACATTATTTTCTTTTTAGTCTAAAGACAATGGCATTGTGGATTCTGCAACAAACATGAATTTTAAATAGCAGCTCTGGGAATTCAACTTTTAATGAAGTATTTTTGCTTGCCTGCTGCAGAACAATGGACGGCTCTGTATGTAGATGAACATGCATATTCAATGATATCAGGAGACTTTCACTCTTATCTTTTTATCCCTCTTCAATTATTGAAAGTCTTGTGTGTGCCATTAATTGAAAAAAAACCCTCTGATCAATTAACTGATTAAATCACCTCGTCAACGCTGCATTTTGGTAATTCTGCTTCATGTTGCAGGCAAGGCGAAGCAGAATACATGTTGCGTAATTGTCTGGAGTCTAATGGGTTTCACAGCTGTGAATTACCCTGGAATTGATTCTTCTTCTTTTTTTTTTTTTTTTTTGTCAGCCTGTTTTTATCCTGATGGCTGATTGCATTTGGTGAGCGTGAATAGAACATTTTTAATAATGAAGTGCAAATCTGCATGTATCCCGCTCATTTGAATATGCGAGGGGCTGCAGGGCTTCTTATTAACTCTCTTGTCTGTTTGTTCATGCTCACCTCAGTGCGAGTGTCGATTTTAATGAGGTAAACATGATATTCTTCAGCTCCTTTGCTCCATGTTAGCAGCGTCTCCTCTTGTATGTATGTGGTGCTCGCCGGAAAGAAGCTGAGCGGGAAGAAAAACACACTCAACGGTAGCCCCACCTCGCCGACGTCTGCCTCTTTCTTCTGCCTCTGATGTGCTTTTAAATCTTTCTTTTCTTCTGTCTGCATCTGAAGTCATTACGCTCATGATGATAGTGCACAGTACTTCAGCCTGAAGACGAGAACGTTGAAGAGTTGGAGATGTCTGTCTGAGAAATTGCAGAGAAATGAAGGTGGGTGAGTGTGTGTGTGTGTGTGTATGTTGGGCGGGGTTCGATGCTCAGGTAACTTCCCTCTCAACGTCACCATCTCGACAGTGCCAGATTTTTTCTAACTCCTGGCCAACACAGGAACTCCTTCAGGTAAAGGGATGGACAAGACTGGTGACCTGCGTGGCATAAATGAAGCCCGAACGTGCTCACCTATCTCGGCGTTATCAAGTTAGCGAAGTCTAACAAGCTAGGTAATTTGGGTTCAGCTGATTGATTAATATATTTCAGCAGACAGGACACATTCCCATAGAGGTCCATGTTAAAATGTCCAACTTTAGAGCAGAAATAAACATGTTTACAGCCTGGTACAAAATAAATAAATAAACTGCACCAGACCCGGGGGGGGGGGGGGGGGGGGGGTTCTGGGCGTGGTCGCTTTGAGTGGCAGTGGCTGAACCCAGTGTCTCCACTGCTGCTAGTGGTTATGCAGGCTGAGTTTCGAGTATTTTACTTACAAAAACCTGGAATAATATGGCTTGTTGTGCGGTGAAACGTCATAACGGATCACCTAAGACGTCTCTGCTGCTATATTCAAACTCCCATTTTGGTTAATGTTATATGCCAACGGCGTTAGCACGTGTAGCAGGTATTGATAGCATGAACTGTTAGGTCCCTTTGATGTACAGTTACTGAGAGAATAAATGGCTCATAACTTTTAATGTCCACAAAAGCAAACCGTTATGCAATCTTCTGCTCAGTCCCCAAAAAACATGATTTAATCATATAAATAGAAATAAATAGAAATTGCAGCCTGTTAGCGTAGCTGGTTCAGACTCAAAGAGAGGGCCTTGTTCAGGCCTCTTTTGTCAAACGCTGAACCACAAACACTCCACTGCTTTATGCATTTATGAGCTCAGATATGGGCTTCATATTGGCTTTTCTGGGTCTCTGTAGAAAAAAATTCTAAGTATTAACATGTTTAAAAAGGAGCTAGCAGCCTACACCTACCTGTCATTCAAATTGCCCCACTTAAGCATAACTTTATGGATTGATAAGTTTGATCAGTTATATAAAAATTCATCCCCATATAGTTGTCATTAATGAGGAAATGACCTATCCAGACCAAATCTTTTTGTTGTTGTTGTTTTGTACCAGGCTATAAACGTGTATTTCTTCTGTAATCTTGGAGACTTTATCATGAGGTTCTACTGGGATTGGTTCAATTTTGGAGCCAGGTTCAAGTGGGCATTCAAGGAACTGCAGGTTTTGCCACTTTGGCATCAGCTTCATTTTTCATCACCGACATTTCCATTTCCTGAAAACCAGGCGCAACATTTGCTTCCTTCACTTTCCAAATCCTCCGTGACTTCTCCTTGCCTCTCTTTTCCCATGAACAGCTTAGCTTTTCAACCTGTTAATTTTTGGGGATAATTTATTCCTGTGTTGCCCAGATAAAATAATATAACTAGGGTTTGAGCTCAACACCAAACGCCAACACAAAGGAAATAAAATACATATAAACATTTTTCTGCCTCAGTAGGCAATATGAAGCAATGCTGTTTCATGTCATGGAATCTGATTGAAATGATCTCACAAGAGTAATCTTTTCTAAATGGTTGGTTGAACAGCTGTACCGTTTTCATGTTCAACAGATTTCTGTGCTGCTGCTTTAAACTAATGAGTAGCTCTTTTCTCTCCGTATTTCTTTCATCAGCACCATGCCTTGCTTGTTTTCTTGAACGCAGCATGCTTCATGGTACGCAGCAGATGGTTGAGACACAACAGCAAACGATGATGTCGACACTGAAGTCTTGAAATCTTTCAGTTGGTTTGCCAATATCAGAATTGTTTTGCCAATATCAGGTCTTTGTTCAGTTTGTGAAGAAATGTTGAATTTATTGCAAAGTAGGCCCCACTGTTTAGGATATTTTATTATTTTTAAATGAATGAACATAAATTATAGACATTAAAAAACATCCTTATGTCGTTTAAGACTTGAAGGGATCACGTTTTCAAAAGTTTCTTTTTATTTATAACTCCAAATCAGAAAAAGTTGGGATGACATGGGAAAAAAAAAAAAAAAAAAGAAATCAGTGATGTTTGCATTTGCTTTGACCTCTGTCATTGCAGATAGCATGAACCAAAGATATTTCTTTTTTTGTGGAGAACTTCATTTCATTTGCTAATATAGGTCAATTCCCGCATTTAAGACCTGAAACACAGTATTAAAAATTGGGACGAGGACAATTTATTCTAAATATAAGGATTAAATCATCACTTTTACAGCCAGTTGTCTTTTGATGAATCAGGGGATGGATCCATGAACATTTCCTTGTCACGGACTATGTCTTCGACTTCTTTTACATTGGACATTAAGAAATACAACTTTGAAAACTACTTCTGTGTTCTGGCTGCATTCTATCTTGGTTAACATTGTACTTATCCAATTGACATGTGCTTTGCAGCTAATCATTTACACCTACACCTGAGCTGATCTGCTTTCATTAGTTCATGGACAAATGGAAAATGTGCAATACTATGGGTCCCAAGGAACAGGATTGGGAAACATTGCTTTAAGGTGTTGTTATTTACATATAAAATTCTTCATGGACGAGCCAACCCAATGTCACGGCATTTCATGATGGCCTCACAAAAAGTGCATTAACCTACTGGTTTGTGATACTGTCACAAAAGTGCCACATTTTCATGATGAGAGCACAAATTCATTTCATGACAGAAGCATGAAATGTGGGGTGACGCAGTGGGGGGGGGGGGGGGGGGGTCTATGGGATTTATTGTTGGGGAACAGCGTAGGGTTAAAAATAGTAAAATAAAAAAAATGTATCATGAAAATGTGACTTATTTCATGATGGAAGCACAAAAACAAACCGTGAGACTGGACTGGACAAGCACCGTCATACTTGGTTGATTTACTTACAGTGCATGTTCCAGATCATGCTGTCTGTTCCAAGAGTTAGGAAGAAGTCAGAAATTTTCTTATCATGAATCCTTTTTGTGGAGCATTTTGTCTACTGAGATAAAACAGTCCCGATGCTGTGAACGTATTTGAATCCAGGTTAAAAACTCATCTGTTTTACCTGGTTTTAATTGCTTGAATTTTGCTACTCGGTTTTATTGGTCATCAGTTTTGCTTGTCATAACTATTAGTTGCATTTTTTCTGTGTTGACTACGTACCTCGCTGTGGGGAATCCATGGATACTCCTGGAATGACTTTCTGTCAAATGAGCAGTTATTTAGGGAGACTGAGATGAGGAAGCACGAGCTGTGACATTTTGGCCATGGACCGCCAAGGTCAGTTAACACAGTTCATCACTACATCTACAAGTGTAAGTTAAAACTCTGCCATGCAAAGCAAAAGCCATACATCAACAGCATCCAGAAACACCGCCGCCTTCCTTGGGCCCGAGGTCATTTGAAATGGACAGACGCAAAGTGGAAAAGTGTGCTGTGATCTGATGAGTCCACATTTCAAATTGTTTTTGGAAATCATGGACGTCCTGTCCTTCAGACAAAAAGGGGAAAATTATTGTATTCTGTTTTTATTTACATTTTACACAACATCCCAACTTTTTTGGAATTGGGGTTCTACTGTTACAGCAATGTTGAAAATGGCTCTGTGGTGAGTACATGTGGTCCCATGCCAAACATTGTTAAAATCATCTCTCAAAGTAAATCAAGTTGACCAACTCCAGCAGGCTTCATTTGTCTGATGACAGAGTTGATTTAACACTGCTTTGAATAGGATGCTCTCACAACAGAGTCAGTTTGACTCTACAAAACATACTGTGCAGACAAAAACAACGAGAAACTTCCTCATGTGCACATGCTACTTTTAATTTTGGAGAAAGCAAACAAAGAAAGGCTGGTCACACCTGCAGGATAATGTCATCATTTACAGTTGTATGTGAAAGTTTGGGCACCGCTGATAATTTTCCTGATTTTCCTTTATAAATAATTGATTGTTTGGATCAGAAATTTCAGCTAAATCTATCATATAGCAGACGAACACACTAATATTTGAGAAGTGAAATGAAGTTTCTAGTATTTACAGAAAGTGTGCAATAATTATTTAAGCAGAATTAGGCAGGTGCATAAATTTGGGCAGCCTTGTCATTTTATTGATTTGAATACATTTAGCACTAATTATTGGAACAAAAATTGGTTTGGTAAGCTAACTGACCCTTGACCTCCTTACACAGGTGAATCCAATCATGAGAAATGGTATTTAGGTAGCCATTGTATGTGCTGACGCAGGTCAGAGAACCGAACCAGCATCTGACAATGGCCCCAGTGCTAAATAACCAGAAAGCGGTTCCAAGAAACAAATTTATTCCCCCTCATGTGCAATAATTTGTGTACAACAGAAATATTCAGCTGTCTGGCGAGGTGAAGGACGGCGCGCTCTCCAGCGCCCAAATGGATCAAAGCCCGGCGCTTCTGGACTCAGATTCACCGCCGAACACCCCCCAGGTGGATACGACAAACTGACTCTGTGAAGGACGGAAAAGGTGAGGTAAGTCAACAGAGCTACAACAAATATCCTTCAGAGGCACACACTATCAGCAACACATTCAGGTCTGAATTTAAGCTTTATGTAAATGAGCAGCTTCTCACAACAGGTGGAGGATCATCATTCCGTACGCCACGGCAGTGAGAAGCAAACTGCACAATTCTCATCAATGTTTAAATATACTGCGTAACAAAACGCCAAATTACTATTAACGATCATTCAGACGATAATCACCTCTGATGTGTGCTGACAGCATGTGTCCCTCACCCATCCTTCTTCACAGGCACGATGTGTCAAACCCTGGCGCGGTCCTCAGCGTCTCACAAATGAACGTCACAAGGTCGAGTTCCCGGCAATTCTGCTCGAATCACTCATGGCTTAAATGCAGAATGCCATCTCATTACCTGCTTCAGCTGAAAGTCTTTAAGTTTGCACGTGAGCATCATCCACAGGTGCTGCAAGTCATTAGGCCTGCATGTGAACATCCTCCACAAGTGCAGCCAATAGTGCTGATGAGGGTGAAGGACTCTTCCGCCAGCACCTTCTCCACAGAAAAAAACAGTTTGCATACCACCTGGAGAGCAAAGAAAAGAAAACAGCACCAAAATGTCCAGCCAAACCCCCCAACACACAACAGCCATGTGCAAATGTTTCCCCTCTTTGCATCTCTTCTAATGAGTGGCAACATGGAAGCCTCTAAACAACTCTCAAATGACCTGATGTTGTTCAACATCATGGTTTAGTGAAAGCATGCCAAAAGCTATCTCAGACATTTCAGTTGTCAGTTTCCACTGTGAGGAACATAGTGAGGAAATGGAAGACCGCAGGCACAGTACTAGTTAACCCTCTGGGGTCCGAGGGCATTTTTGGACAGTTCACTGGCCTGGCATAAATGTTTTATTATTGCTGTTAAAAGCTCACCCTGCATCCCATAATCAAGTGGGATATCTCTTTTTTTCAGGACAACCTGTATTTTCAGAATATATATGCCATAGTAGTGTTATAAGTGCAATAAAGGTTTACAATCAGAAATAAGAAAAAAAATAGAGCGAAAAATAATTTTCACACATGTTTATTCAAAACATACAGCAACCTATAATAAACAACTATTTTGACACTTTATAAAGGTAAGTTGGGGTCTTGTACAAAGAATGTACAAAAATAAACATTCTAAAATAAACTCAAATGCACATTTTGAACAATATATACAAAATGGTCTATGTGTTTTGTCTTTATGCCACATCTCAAAGCAATTTCTGTCTGCTATTACACAAAGCATACAACACAAACTTTTTACCTAAAGCCCCGTTTACACATAGATGGTAAGAGCTCCCGGAAGCATCCCGGAAGAGTTTTTGGCCGTCTTAAGGATCACACGCCGTTGTTAACGCCGGCACTAGGGGGCGTGGCTTAGTTCCGGCTTTACGTCGAAAAAATTATTCAACATGTCGAATAATTCCGGGAGCGCTCCCGGAGAATTCACGTGATGATGGAGACAACGCGAACAACGGCGTTTGATACTTTTTAATCACCGTTTCATCCTGCCCCTTCCTGTAGTGCCGCAGTTTACACCGCCATAATTGGCGGCCGGCATTGTATCCCTAATCAACGGCATGTAAAACAACGATAGAGCCCACATCGGCATCCTCAAGGGCGTTTTAACCGGCGACAGAGGCAGACAAAACGGCAGCGCTAGCGGACAGTACGCCGTTCTAAATGCCACCTCCCGGTTAACGGTGTTCCAAACGGCTGGTAGGCGGCGGTCAATATAAAAACGCTAGCGCGCTGCATGCAGGCTTCTCACTCGCGGCCAGCTCCAGATATTTTTGCAGAGAAGCTCCAGTATGCTTCCTAAAAGAAAATTGGCAGCGGCAAGGACTTACCAAGAGATCTGGTTCAGAAGCAAAGGGTAGCCCTGTGGTGGAGACGGAGCAACACGTTGAGGAGGGGAAAAGGGAGAAAAAAGGCTGAGTATGATCTCCCTCCCCCTGCAGTGACAGAGGCATGTATTCCTGCTGCTTCATACTATTATACTCTGGGGGCGGTGCCTATATGCAAAAGTTCCTGGAGTAACACAGGATTTGCCTGGATAAATCCAGCGGTACACAGGGCATTATCAGTGGCAGCAGAACACCGCCATTCTCACACGCGTCTTAACCTGCGATTGTAAAGAATAGAACTGGGTATTAACCCCCGTTGCCTGACGTGTGCCGGATGCTACGGCATCAAAACGCCGCTTTATTCGGCGGATTTAGCGGCGTTTTATCCACGTATTTGCGGTTAGTACGGCGGTCAAAACACCGGCGAAATGCTCCGCCCCTTTCCACCACGAAAACAGCCGGAACTACCGCGAACTTCGGTCTATGTACTACCCGCCGACAAAACCATCTATGTGTAAACCATGCTTAAATGGAGTTTGACTCTCTTGGAATGTGTTTCGGTATGTAAACAACCTCTCTTCACAGTTTGAGGCTGTTAACACCCCCTCTCCCCTCCTTTCATTCAAATGCGTAATTGGCACTTTACGAGTGCGAGCGAAAGAGGCTTATTCAGCAATATTCCCTGGCCAACTAAGTGAATCATTTCTCTCAGTGACAATCTTCGTTCGACCACGTGAGGTTGTAAGAGACCCTCTTACGCTGATCTCCTTCATTCATATGCGCAACACTGCACTTTTACGCATGGAGCCAGCAGCCAGGGGGGCTATTCAGACACATTACACCTAGAAACGATCTTTGGGATACCATGTGAGACTGTTCTGCCCTACAATTGGATATTGGAAAACCATGTGACGGTGAACCAGTTCTGATTGGACACTCACATTGCACACGTCATCACACAGCTTCTATGAAGAGTGGATGTCTGGCTGAAAGTCTGCGGAGTTAACTTTTTAGCAAAAAAAGTTTCTATCTTATATCATTAAAAAGTTATTTATAATTTAGTAAAACGTGTACCTAGCAATCGTTTACGACGGCGTCGGCCCCAGAGAGTTAAGGCACAAAGTGGCAGGCCAAGAAAAATCTCAGATAAGTTGAATGAAGGATGGTGAGAACAGTCAAAGTCAACCCACAGACCTGCTCCAAAGACCTACAACATGATCTTGCTGCAGACAGTGTCTCTGTGGATAGTTCAACTATACAGCGCACTTTGCACAAGGAGATGCTGCAATGCAGAGGAAGCCTTTCCTGCGTACACACTACAGAGTCGCTTGAGATATGCTAAAGCACATTAGGACAAGCCAGATTCATTTTGGAATAAGGTGCTGTGGACTGATGAAACTAAAACTGAGTTATTTGGACATAACAAGGGGCGGTATGCATGGCTGAAAAAGAACACAGCATTCCAAGAAAAACTCTTGCTACCTACAGTAAAATTTGGAGGTGGTTCCATCATGCTGTGTAGGGGTGGTGGCCAAGTGGTTAAAGCGCTTGGTTTCGAAGGTTCCGGGTTCAAATCCCACCCCTGCCACATCTCTCCATGTAATGTGGAGTTGCGTCAGGAAAGGCATCCGGCGTAAAACCTGTGTCTATTCAACATGCAGGTCCACCCTGGATTTGCTGTGGCGACCCCGAGTGCAAACAAGGGAGCAGCCGAAGGGACTTACTTACTTCCATCATGCTGTGTGTGTGTGTGTGTGTGTGTGTGTGTGTGTGTGTGTGTGTGTGTGTGTGTGTGTGCGTGTGGCTAGTGCAGTTCCTGGGAATCTTGTTAAAGTTGAGGTTCACATGGATTCCAGTCAATATCAGCAGATTTTTGAGAACAATGTTTAAGAATCAGTGACAAAAGTTGAAGTTGCGCTGGGGCTGGATCTTTCAAAAAGACAATGACCCTAAACACTGCTCAAAATCTACTAAGGCATTCATGCAGAGGAACAAGTACAATGTTCTGGAATGGCCATTTCAGTCCCCAGACGTGAAGATTATTGAAAATCTGTGGTATGATTTTAAGCTGTCTGTCCATGCTCTGAAATGAACAAACCTGAGATGTTTCGTAAAGAAGAATGGTCCAAAATACCTTCAACCAGAATCCAGACTCTCATTGGAAGCTATAGGAAGTGTTTAGAGGCTGTTATTTCTGTGAAAGAGGGATCTACTAAATAATGATATATTTTTTCTGTTGGGGTGCCCAACTTTATGCACCTGCCTAATTTTGTTTAAAGAATTATTGCACACTTTCTGTAAATCCTAAACTTCATTTCACTCCTCAGATATAACTGTGTTTGTCTGCTATATGATATATTTAACTGAAATTGCTGATCCAAACAACCAATGATTTATAAAGGAAAATGATGGAAATCATCAGGGGTGCCCAAACTTTTACATACCACTGTACCAGGGGTGGATCCAGGATTTTTGGTTGGGGGCCAGGGAGTGGAGGAGGCGTTCTAATTTAGGGCAACTGGGCAATCCGCTGAGCAGATTCCGCTCATGGATTTTTGACAGATTGGCTAGGAATCTCCAAAAACACTTTAATCTGTTATAGTATCATGCAGATCATAGATATTTGTCCTGCTTCTATTTACAGATGATGTTGTTGTCCATTCGGCTGCTCTTGTTTTTGTTTGGGGTCGCCTCAGCATTAGCTTCTGAGATCTGACGGGATCAGGCTTACACAGAGCAGACCGGCTGCTTCTATTTACAGATGATGCAATGCAAAAATTACTTCATATTGTTGAATACAGTGAAATCTGTTCAGCTTTTTTTCAGTAGAAGATAATGACTAAGAAATTGTGGAAAACATTATGTTTTCAAACTTAAAAAGTTTATCTTGTTTTTATTTTATTTGTCATTTTTAACGTTTTTCCTTTCTTTTCTCATATTGTTCTTCATATATTTTTTCTTTGCGTCTTTTTTTTTGGGGGGGGGGGGGGTTCCTTGTCCCATCCACTCCCAAACTCGGATCCATCCCTGTCACTTACACGTGTCCTTAGTGCAGAGCGGGTGACAAATCAGCCCACCATGTGCAATTGAAGCCTTCCTGATGCAGACGTGTCTGGAACACACGTGCATCGGCTGTTTCTGCCATTTTCTAAATCTATGCAGTCATTTTTCTGTAATGACAGTCTTAAAACTAGAAGAGCTTGAAATGATTGCTGCAATTTGTGTGTGTGGGTTGGGGGTGGGGGGATCAATCTTAGCAGTCCGTGATCATGAAATGAAATGTGGAGGACCAGAATTCCATCCAACATGTTCATTATTGTGCAAACAAGTCCAATCAGTAGAACCACTTCTGATTTAAAAAAAAAAAAAAAAAAAAATCAAAAAAGTATGTTCATGAAAGCAAATTCTCTCTCTTGTTTGCACTTGAACCCCCCCCCCCCCCCACCAACACACACAAACACACACACACCCTCAGTTGTTTGCGCAGCATGCTTTAATTTGAAGTACTCTGATGCTCGCAGCTCTGCACCACTTTGTAAAGCTTCTCCAAATCCCTCGTTCACCTGTCATGTTGTTAATAAAGATCCACATCATCATATTGTTTTGTGTTTGATTTTTTTGTTAACTCTGTTTTCATGTCAGGAGCCAAACCACCTCTGATTGAAGAAATGTCACCGCATGCTGATATTACAGGTTTGGTTTCAGACGTGTGTTTGCACTCACATTTTCATAATTCATCTGTTGTCAGTGGTAATTTGCATATGGAATGATTTTCATTTTGTGGAAGCGCAGGGTATTGTTTGATTTTACAATGGCCCATTTAAGTGTGATTTGCACTGACCAATGACACTGAATAATAGGGAAATAGAACAGACGATTTAAAATAGCAAACACCAGTTAAATTAGGAACACTCACTGTTTTTCATAACACTGGTCAACACAATTTTTCTTGCATGGAGTTTTTCAGCGGATTTTGGGTAATTTGGGGACACTGAATCTGAATCTGGTGTTAGTTTTTGCCAATCACATCACATTTTTGAAATATGAAAACATATTTCTCATATGCCCCTCCCTGAGCCTGGTTCTGCTGGAGGTTTCTTCCTGTTAAAAGGGAGTTTTTCCTTCCCACTGTAGCCAAGTGCTTGCTCACAGGGGGTCGTTTTGACCGTTGGGGTTTTACATAATTATTGTATGGCCTTGCCTTACAATATAAAGCGCCTTGGGGCAACTGTTTGTTGTGATTTGGCGCTATATAAAAAAATTGATTGATTGATTGATTGATTGATTGATATCAAGCGTTAAAGTAAAAGCTGCAGTCTCGCACACCTCTTCGGCGCCATAAACGATATTACGGCTCTTTGTTCACATTTCACAAACCTGGTTTAAAAACTATGCTTTTGAAGCTGCTTTTGTGCATGATTAGTGGCGTCAAACCTGTGAGTGAATGTACAACTTTTGCATAATTCATCAACAGGGAAAATGCAGATTGCAAAAAATCTGATGTGATAGAGGAAATCTGAGCTCAGATTCAGATTCAGCACCTCAAAATGACCCAAAATCAGTACTCAAAGTCCATGCAAGAAAAAAAATGGTTGAGCAGTGTAATACGTATATATATTTAATTTAATGCTACAGTGTGCAGGATTTGGGTGTGCTTGTTAATGTACTGCAAATACCATTACGCACTTTCCACAGATGCAGATAAGCATCAGAAAATGAATGAATAAATGAAAGAACATGTTACACGTCATGGCAGTGAGTTCTTTCCCAGTCATAGAAGGTCCACTAAAAAGTGTTAATGTTGCCAGTATGACTTCAAAATGAATGTCTGCAAATAATTTTTTGGTTTATTTTAACTGCATGGCACCCGTTGCACACATGAAAAAATAGGCGTCTGGTGTTTTCTCAAGAGGGGAGTGGTTCAAATGAGATGCAAAAGACCTGTCTGGGATGTGTCCCTGATGTCACCTGTCTGCAAGCTTTGATCTGATAACATGAATGCCTAAATGAACATCAACACTCAACGCAGCCATAACACAAGTGTGATGCTTGTTTGAGGCCATGTGTAAAGAGGATCTCTATGGAGGTAGTGGTGTGCAGGTTTGCTTCACAAAATGTAAAGAAACTTTAAAATGACACACACAATTACACAGATACAGTAGTGTTCAGAATAATAGTAGTGCTATGTGACTAAAAAGATTAATCCAGGTTTTGAGTATATTTCTTATTGTTACATGGGAAACAAGGTACCAGTAGATTCAGTAGATTCTCACAAATCCAACAAGACCAAGCATTCATGATATGCACACTCTTAAGGCTATGAAATTGGGCTATTAGTAAAAAAAAGTAGAAAAGGGGGTGTTCACAATAATAGTAGCATCTGCTGTTGACGCTACAAACTCAAAACTATTATGTTCAAACTGCTTTTGTAGCAATCCTGTGAATCACTAAACTAGTATTTAGTTGTATAACCACAGTTTTTCATGATTTCTTCACATCTGCGAGGCATGGAGTCATCCAACTTGTGGCACCTTTCAGCTGTTATTCCGCTCCAAGATTCTTTAACAACATTCCACAATTCATTCACATTTCTTGGTTTTGCTTCAGAAACAGCTTTGTTGATGTCACCCCACAAGTTCTCAATTGGATTTAGGTCCGGGATTGGGCAGGCCACTCCAAAACATTAATTTTGTTGTTTTGGAACCAAGATTTTGCTCATTTACTAGTGTGCTTGTGGTCATTGTCTTGTTGAAACACCCATTTCAACACCATAGTAGGAGAAACATGCCCATATCATGATGCTTGCACCACCATGCTTCACTGTCTTCACTGTGAACTGTGGCTTGAATTCAGAGTTTGGGGGTCGTCTCACAAACTGTCTGCGGCCCTTGGACCCAAAAAGAACAATTTTACTCTCATCAGTCCACAAAATATTCCTCCGTTTCTCTTTAGGCCAGTTGATGTGCTCTTTGGCAAATTATAACCTCTTCTGCACGTCTTTTATTTAACAGAGGGACTTTGCGGGGGATTCTTGCAAATAAATTAGCTTCACACAGGCGTCTTCTGTCACAGCACTTACAGGTAACTCCAGACTGTCTTTGATCATCCTGGACCTCATCAGTGGGTGAGCCTTTGGCATTCTGGTTATTCTTCTATCCATTTTGATGGTTGTTTTCCATTTTCTTCCACGCGTCTCTGGTTTTTTGTCCATTTTAAAGCATTGGAGATCATTGTAGATGAATAGCCTATAATTTTTTGCACCTGCGTATACGTTTTCTCCTCTCCAATCAACTTTTTAATCAAACTACGCTGTTCTTCTGAACAATGTCTTGAATGTCCCATTTTCCTCAGGCTTTCAAAGAGAAGCATGTTCAACAGGTGCTGGCTTCATCCTTAAATAGGGGACACCTGATTCACACCTGTTTGTTTGAAATCAATAATGTAACTAATTTTGTTCTTTTTGTTCCCCAAAATGAAAAGATGAACCCAATAACATCTATAAAAATTGTTACAGATTTTAACTTTATATTGTTTACTGTCCAAATACATTTTCAGTAGATGTGAGAGAAGCATGATTTTTTTTTTCGCCAAGGTCCTTACTCTGAGACTCACAACTATTTCTACATTTGTCATTTTACTACCTAGTTAAAACGTGCTAACCTAAATAGATCCTGACAGCCTTGTTACTATTAATCTAATTTCATTATCACCCCTCCTGTTGCGACACATTAAGAACTGGAATTTTTTTAAATTTTATTATTTAGTGCCAAATGACATCAAAGTTGCCTCATGGTGCTTAACACAATTAAGGTCTAACCTTACCAACCCCCAGAGCAAGCACAGGCAGCAGTGGTGAGGAAAAACTACCTCTGAGGAAGAAACCTGAAGTAGACAAGACTCAGACTGTAGGTCAGCAAACACAAGTACAGGCATGGCGCTACCCCAGTGATTGATCTTTTCCAAATTTGAGCTTCTCCATATATGTGTACTAGGTTTGGTGAAAATCAACATAAAGCTAAAATTTTGGTCCGCTGACCCCAATGACCTTGACCTTTGCCGTACTGAAACCTCTATGGGAGATTCTGGGCTTGACATTCATCCACATACCACATTTGCTGGAAATTGGATCAACGATCTAAGTAGCCAGAGAAATGTTTCCCAAATTATAATATGACGTTCAAGTGAATTTTGAATGTTGTTTTTGTATGAGTGAAATGTTTAACTGTTCAAGGTGCTACTGATAGTAGTTCTTGCAGAAGGGGGAGTGCTTTATGTTCTCCCAAACATGTCTTTTTAGGTGGATCAGTATTTGAACCAATAGCCTCCAGTAATTCCTTGCCTCCTTTTCTGGGTTATGTTAATCGTAGTTGGGAAAGGCATTAACAATGGGTTTCAACTTTCACCAAACCTCTGGAGTTTGTTCAGTCTACTTTCTAATTCTCTATTGCTTTTCCCAAGGTATGATGATTTCTTAGATGAAGCAGCAAAACAACACCCCTGTATAATTACATTCACCATCAATTGTTGGGCCTGTTGTCATGCATTGCTTCTGAATGCATTTGATTCATAATTGCACTAAAACATTAGATTAATTCCCTGCTTTGGCACACAGCTTGCCAATTACTTTTCGGGTTAGCCGTAATCAGCAAAACACTCATGTGCTATTGTGTAGATTAGATGAGATGCATGTCATTAAACAGGACAATAGATTTGAATAAGCAACTCACGAGACTCGTCAGGAAGTGTTGATTTAAATAAATGAAAAGTGAAGTTTTAAAAAGGACCACTCTGTTATAACATTTTAATTTTGTTCTTTTAATTTGTGTAATGTAATATCAAATCAAAAATCAAATCAATTTTATTTATATAGCGCCAAATCACAACAAACAGTTGCCCCAAGGCGCCTTATATTGTAAGGCAAGGCCATACAATAATTACGGAAAAACCCCAACGGTCAAAAGGAGCGCTCTATTGGGGTGATATGGTACTATGAGGTCCCTAAGATAAGATGGGACCTGATTATTCAAAACCTTATAAGTAAGAAGAAGAATTTTAAATTCTATTCTAGAATTAACAGGAAGCCAATGAAGAGAGGCCAATATGGGTGAAATATGCTCTCTCCTTCTAGTCCCTGTCAGTACTCTAGCTGCAGCATTTTGAATTAACTGAAGGCTTTTCAGGGAACTTTTAGGACAACCTGATAATAATGAATTACAATAGTCCAGCCTAGAGGAAATAAATGCATGAATTAGTTTTTCAGCATCACTCTGAGACAAGACCTTTCTAATTTTAGAGATAATGCGCAAATGCAAAAAAGCAGTCCTACATATTTGTTTAATATGCGCATTGAATGACATATCCTGATCAAAAATGACTCCAAGATTTCTCACAGTATTACTAGAGGTCAGGGTAATGCCATCCACAGTAAGGATCTGGTTAGACACCATGTTTCTAAGATTTGTGGGGCCAAGTACAATAACTTCAGTTTTATCTGAGTTTAAAAGCAGGAATTAGAGGTCATCCATGTCTTTATGTCTGTAAGACAATCCTGCAGTTTAGCTAATTGGTGTGTGTCCTCTGGCTTCATGGATAGATAAAGCTGGGTATCATCTGCGTAACAATGAAAATTAAGCAATACCGTCTAATAATACTGCCTAAGGGAAGCATGTATAAAGTGAATAAAATTGGTCCTAGCACAGAACCTTGTGGAACTCCATAATTAACTTTAGTCTGTGAAGAAGATTCCCCATTTACATGAACAAATTGTAATCTATTAGACAAATATGATTCAAACCACCGCAGCGCAGTGCCTTTAATACCTATGGCATGCTCTAATCTCTGTAATAAAATTTTATGGTCAACAGTATCAAAAGCAGCACTGAGGTCTAACAGAACAAGCACAGAGATGAGTCCACTGTCCGAGGCCATAAGAAGATCATTTGTAACCTTCACTAATGCTGTTTCTGTACTATGATGAATTCTAAAACCTGACTGAAACTCTTAAAATAGACCATTTCTCTGCAGATGATCAGTTAGCTGTTTTACAACTACCCTTTCAAGAATTTTTGAGAGAAAAGGAAGGTTGGAGATTGGCATATAACTAGCTAAGATAGCTGGGTCAAGTGATGGCTTTTTAAGTAATGGTTTAATTACTGTCACCTTAAAGGCCTG
Organism: Thalassophryne amazonica; assembly: GCF_902500255.1. Classification (NCBI taxonomy): domain Eukaryota; kingdom Metazoa; phylum Chordata; class Actinopteri; order Batrachoidiformes; family Batrachoididae; genus Thalassophryne; species Thalassophryne amazonica. The sequence goes on along the minus strand of NC_047103.1, from coordinate 33,852,966 downwards.
TGGTACATAGCCAACTAATAAAGATAGATTGATCATATTTAAGATCGAAGCATTAATTAATGGTAGGGCTTCCTTGAGCAGCCTGGTAGGAATGGGGTCTAATAGACTTGTTGATGGTTTTGAGGAAGTAACTAATGAAAATAACTCAGACAGAACAATCGGAGAGAAAGAGTCTAACCAAATACCGGCATCACTGAAAGCAGCCAAAGATAACGATACGTCTTTGGGATGGTTATGAGTAATTTTTTCTCTAATAGTTAAAATTGTATTAGCAAAGAAAGTTATGAAGTCATTACTAGTTAAAGTTAAAGGAATACTCGGCTCAGTAGAGCTCTGACTCTTTGTCAGCCTGGCTACAGTGCTGAAAAGAAACCTGGGGTTGTTCTTATTTTCTTCAATTAGTGATGAGTAGTAAGATGTCCTAGCTTTACGGAGGGCTTTTTTTTTATAGAGCAATAGACTCTTTTTCCAGGCTAAGTGAAGATCTTCTAAATTAGTGAGACGCCATTTCCTCTCCAACTTACGGGTTATCTGCTTTAAGCTGTGAGTTTGTGAGTTATACCACGGAGTCAGGCACTTCTGATTTAAGGCTCTCTTTTTCAGAGGAGCAACAGCATCCAAAGTTGTCTTCAATGAGGATGTAAAACTATTGATGAGATACTCTATCTCACTTACAGAGTTTAAGTAGCTACTCTGCACTGTGTTGGTATATGGCATTAGAGAACATAAAGAAGGAATCACATCCTTAAACCTGTTGGGAAGGTGTCATAGCACGGACCCACAACAGGGGGCACAAATGAACAGACAATGAATAAGCCAAAAAGTAACAATTTAATGTTGTGATAATACACAACTAAATTCACAGAAATCTGCACAGTCAATTGACACCAGGTGACGTGTGGGCAGGCTCGAAGATAGAAGACCTCCGACGAGAGAGAAGCCGCGTCCCACACGGCTTCCACCACCAACGGCCTGAAGAACACCGGAGCCGCCAAGTCCCGAGTCCCCAGGTGGCCTCTTTCTTCGGCTGTCGACCCAGGTACTGCTGGCAGAAAGCAAAGACAAGATGAATGAGTGTGAATCCGCACACTCAGTAATCCACAGTCTGCACACAGTTAGGATGGAGCACCTCCACCTCCAATCACACACTCATGCAGCTCCTGGTTAACCACTTATCTGGGTTGGGGTGTGAGGCGAAGCCGTCGCTGTCACACCAAACGCCAATTCCCCAGACAAGGCAACACTCCAGGAAAACGGCTGCAACAGAAGTTCAGGTTATTACACACAAAGTGTCAGTCAGCAGAGAAATTACCTCTTCAGTAGTTGCGATTTCTCGGCGAGGAGGTGGAGTTGCAGTCCGGCTTTTATGGTGGTGATGATGATGATGAACGAGTGACAGCTGGTGCAGAGGATGAATGACAGCTGTCACTTCTTCTGGGTCTGGCGCCCTCTCGTGCTTGGAGCCCGCACTCCAAGCAGGGCGCCCTCTGGTGGTGGTGGGCCAGCAGTACCTCCTCTTCAGCGGCCCACATAACAGGACCCCCCCCTCAACGGGCGCCTCCTGGCGTCCGACCAGGCTTGTCCGGATGTCTTGTGTAGAAATCGGCCAGGAGGGCCGGGTCCAGGATGAAGCTCCTCTTCACCCAGGAGCGTTCTTCAGGTCCATACCCCTCCCAGTCCACCAGATATTGGAACCCCCGGCCCTTACGACGGACATCCAGGAGCCTGCGGACTGTCCAAGCAGGCTCCCCGTCAATGAGCCGGGCAGGAGGCGGCGTAGGTCCCGGAGCACAGAGGGGCGAGGTGTGGTGTGGCTTTAGACGGGAAACATGAAAAACAGGGTGAATCCGCAGTGAAGCCGGGAGTTGGAGCTTCACTGCGGCTGGGTTGATGATCTTGAGAACACGAAATGGACCAATGAACCTGTCTTTCAGTTTCGGGGAGTCGACACACAGAGGGATGTCCTTGGTCGAGAGCCACACCTCCTGCCCGGGCTGGTATGTGGGGGCCGGGGAATGCCGGCGGTCCGCATGGGCCTTGGCCCTCGTCCGGGCCTTTAACAGGGCAGAGCGGGCGGTCCGCCACACCCGGTGGCACCTCCTGAGGTGGGCCTGGACCGAGGGCACACCGACCTCTCCCTCCACCAGCGGCAACAATGGGGGCTGGTACCCCAAACATGCCTCAAAAGGGGAGAGGCCGGTAGCAGACGAAACTTGGCTGTTATGGGCATACTCGATCCAGGCCAGATGGTGACTCCAGGCCGCCGGGTGCGCGGAGGTGATGCAGCGAAGAGCCTGCTCCAGCTCCTGGTTAGCCCGCTCTGCCTGGCCGTTTGTCTGGGGGTGGTACCCGGACGAGAGACTCACGGTGGCTCCCAGCTCCTAACAGAAACTCTTCCACACCTGCGAAGAGAACTGGGGACCATGATCTGAAACAATGTCCGATGGTATCCCATGCAGCCGCATGACGTGGTGGACCAGGAGGTCTGCCGTCTCCTGGGCCGTCGGGAGCTTCGGGAGGGCCACAAAGTGGGCCGCCTTGGAGAACCGGTCCACTATCGTGAGAATTACGGTGTTGCCCTGGGACGGCGGGAGGCCCGTGATGAAGTCCAGGCCGATGTGAGACCAGGGGCGATGAGGCACCGGCAGGGGTTGGAGGAGTCCCGAAGTCCTCCGATGGTCTGCCTTGCCCCTGGCGCAGATGGTACAGGCCTGGACGTAGTCCCGGACGTCGGTTTCCAGGGACGCCCACCAGAAGCGCTGCTGGACTACTGCCACGGGATGACGGCCTCCGGGATGACAGGACAGCTTGGACCCGTGACAGAAGTCCAATACGGCAGCTCTTGCCTCTGGTGGGACGTACAGTCTGTTCTTGGGGCCGGTCCCCGGGTACGGGCTCCTTGCCAGGGCCTCCCGGACGGTCTTCTCCATGTCCCAGGTGAAGGAGGCCACGACAGTGGACTCGGGGATGATGGTCTCGGTGGGGTTCGACAGCCCCGCTTTGGCTTCTTCTTCGTGCACCCGGGACAATGCATCTGATTTTTGGTTCTTGGTCCCGGGGCGGTACGTGATCCGGAAGTCAAAGCGCCCGAAGAACAGAGACCAGCGGGCTTGCCTGGGGTTCAGCCGCTTGGCGGTCCGGATGTACTCCAGGTTCCGATGGTCCATGAAAACCGTGAAAGGCAACGATGCCCCCTCCAGCAGGTGTCTCCACTCTTCAAGAGCCTCCTTCACCGTGAGGAGCTCCCGATTGCCGACGTCATAGTTCCGTTCAGCTGGGGTCAACCTGTGGGAAAAATAGGCACAAGGATGGAGAACCTTATCAGCCTCCACGCTCTGGGACAGCACGGCTCCTATCCCTGAGTCAGAGGCATCCACTTCCACTATGTACTGGCGATCAGGATCAGGCTGCACCAGAATTGGTGCAGTCGAGAACCGGCGTTTCAACTCCTGGAACGCGGCTTCGCACCGATCCGACCAGGCGAAGGGGACCTTGGTGGAGGTCAGGGCAGTCAGGGGGCTAACTACCTGACTGTAACCTTTAATGAACCTCCTGTAGAAATTTGCAAAGCCGAGAAACTGCTGCAATTTCCTGCGGCTTGTTGGTTGGGGCCAATCTCTCACCGCCGCAACCTTGGCCGGATCAGGGGCGACGGAGTTGGAGGAGATAATGAACCCCAGGAAGGACAAAGAAGTGCGGTGGAACTCGCACTTCTCGCCCTTCACAAACAGCCGGTTCTCCAACAACTGCTGTAGGACCTGACGTACATGCTGGACATGGGTCTCAGGGTCAGGGGAAAAGATGAGTATATCGTCCAGATATACGAAGACGAACCGATGCAGGAAGTCCCGCAAGACGTCATTTACCAAAGCTTGGAACGTCGCGGGGGCGTTAGTGAGGCCGAACGGCATGACCAGGTACTCAAAGTGACCTAATGGGGTGTTAAATGCCGTCTTCCATTCGTCTCCCTTCCGGATCCGAACCAGGTGGTACACGTTTCTAAGATCCAATTTAGTGAAAATTTGGGCTCCATGCAGGGGCGTGAACACTGAATCCAACAGAGGTAACGGGTATCGGTTGCGAACCGTGATCTCGTTCAGCCCTCTGTAATCAATGCATGGACGGAGTCCGCCGTCCTTTTTGCCCACAAAACAGAAACCAGCACCCATCGGGGAGGTGGAGTTCCGGATCAGCCCAGCAGCTAAAGAGTCCCGGATGTAGGTCTCCATTGATTCACGTTCCGGACGTGAGAGGTTGTACAACCTACTGGACGGGTACTCAGCGCCCGGGACCAAATCGATGGCACAATCGTACGGTCGGTGCGGGGGAAGAGTGAGCGCCAGATCTTTGCTGAAAACGTCAACACTCCCGGTGGCAGGTTTCGCTCCACTGCGTCACAACCCCAGACGGCCAATCTATCCGGGGATTGTGCTTCACCATCCATGGAAATCCCAAAATCACTCGGGAGGTAGAAGGTGTTACATGGAACACGATCTCCTCCCTGTGATTTCCAGACACAACCAAGGTCACTGGCTGTGTCTGATGTGTAATTAATGGAAGCAGGGTGCCATCTAGTGCTCGCACCTGCAATGGTACCGGCAGAGCCACCAGGGGGAGCCCTACTTCCTTTGCCCATCCGCTATCCAGCAGATTCCCTTCCGACCCCGTGTCTACCAGTGCTGGGGCGTGAAGGGTTAAATCCCCACAAAGGATCGTTACTGGGATTCGTGCAGATTTGCAGGGTTTCCCCGCGTGCGTGTTATGGCCCACCATTAGCCCAGTTTCTAAGGACGGGCATTGTAGTTTGACCATTTTGGGGCAGTCCTTCTGCATATGCTCACAAGAGCCGCAGACAAAACATTCCCCGCGGGCCAGCCTCCTTTGTCTGACGTTTGTTTTTATTTTGGCCCTGCTCGTGTCCATAGCCTCCTCAGCAGGGGGTGCTGTAGCCACACAGAGCTCTCTGGCAGTGAAGCGTGGGGACGACGTCACCCTTTCGGAACCGGAAGGGGGAGGGACGGCTCGTGCCCGGTCACGCCCCCTGGCCTGCTCCCGACGATGCTCATTCAAACGGTTGTCTAAGCGTATAACCAAATCGACAAGCCCGTCAAAATCCCGCAGTTCCTCCTTAGCCAGCAGGTGCTCCTTCAGGACCAGAGACAGTCCATTTACGAAGGCAGCGCGGAGCGCAACGTTATTCCAGCCGGACCTCGCTGCCGCGATGCGGAAGTCGACTGCATATTCGGCTGCGCTGCAGCGCCCCTGTCTCATTGACAGCAGCACGCTCGAAGCGGTCTCGCCTCTGTTGGGATGGTCAAAAACTTGTTTGAACTCCCGTATAAACTCAGCATAAGACGTTAGGAGCCGTGAATTCTGCTACCAAAGCGCCGTAGCCCAGGCGCGTGCCTCTCCTCGAAGCAGACTAATAACATAAGCCACCCGGCTGGCGTCTGACTCGTACATGACAGGACGCTGTGAAAAGACGAGCGAACACTGCATGAGGAAATCTGCGCACATCTCAACACAGCCTCCGTACGGTTCAGGAGGGCTTATGTATGTTTCAGGGGACGGTGGGGGGGGTCATTGAACGACCAGTGGAACGTCTGTTACAGGCCCAGGACCAGCCAGACGAGTGGCTGCAGCAGCGCCCTGATCGCGCGCTTCCACCCTGGCGGTGAGAGCCTCCACCCTCCAGTTAAGGAGAACATTCTGCTCGGCCACTAAATCCAGCCGAGCTGTGAAGGCGGTTAAGATTTGCTGCAGCTCACTCAACACGCCTCCCGCTGATGCCTGCGCTCCTGGCTCTTCCATTGGCTGTTCAAGCTCGGGTTGACGCCCCACGGAATCCATGACGATGGCCGAGAAATCCTGTTGGGAAGGTGTCGTAGCACGGACCCACAACAGGGGGCGCAAATGAACGGACAATGAATAAGCCAAAAAGTAACAATTTAATGTTGTGATAATACACAACTAAATTAACAGAAATCTGCACAGTCAATTGACACCAGGTGACGTGTGGGCAGGCTCGAAGATAGAAGACCTCCGACGAGAGAGAAGCCGCGTCCCACACGGCTTCCACCACCAACGGCCTGAAGAACACCGGAGCCGCCAAGTCCCGAGTCCCCAGGTGACCTCTTTCTTCGGCTGTCGACCCTGGTACTGCTGGCAGAAAGCAAAGACAAGATGAATGAGTGTGAATCCGCACACTCAGTAATCCACAGTCTGCACACAGTTAGGAGGGAGCACCTCCACCTCCAATCACACACTCGTGCAGCTCCTGGTTAACCACTTATCTGGGTTGGGGTGTGAGGTGAATCCGTCGCTGTCACACCAAATGCCAATTCCCCAGACAAGGCAACACTCCAGGAAAACAGCTGCAACAGAAGTTCAGGTTATTACACACAAAGTGTCAGTCAGCAGAGAAATTACCTCTTCAGTAGTTGCGATTTCTCGGCGAGGAGGTGGAGTTGCAGTCCGGCTTTTATGGTGATGATGATGATGATGAACGAGTGACAGCTGGTGCAGAGGATGAATGACAGCTGTCACTTCTTCTGGGTCTGGCGCCCTCTCGTGCTTGGAACCCGCACTCCAAGCAGGGCGCCCTCTGGTGGTGGTGGGCCAGCAGTACCTCCTCTTCAGCGGCCCACATAACAAAACCTAGTTACAGCGCTTTCTGAAAGACTTGTAGTGTAATGAAACTTATTCCCCACTGCTGGGTAGTCCATTAGAGTAAATGTAAATGTTATTAAGAAATGATCAGACAGAAGGGAGTTTTCAGGGAATACTGTTAAGTCTTCAATTTCCATACCATAAGTCAGAAAAAGATCTAAGATATGATTAAAGTGGTGGGTGGACTCATTTACATTTTGAGCAAAGCCAATTGAGTCTAAAAATAGATTAAATGCAGTGTTGAGGCTGTCATTCTCAGCATCTGTGTGGATGTTAAAATCGCCCACTATAATTATCTTATCTGAGCTAAGCACTAAGTCAGACAAAAGGTCTGAAAATTCACAGAGAAACTCACAGTAACGACCAGGTGGATGATAGATAATAACAAATAAAACTGGTTTTTGGGACTTCCAATTTGGATGGACAAGACTAAGAGTCAAGCTTTCAAATGAATTAAAGCTCTGTCTGGGTTTTTGATTAATTAATAAGCTGGAATGGAAGATTGCTGCTAATCCTCCGCCTTGGCCCGTGCTACGAGCATTCTGGCAGTTAGTGTGACTCGGGGGTGTTGACTCATTTAAACTAACATATTCATCCTGCTGTAACCAGGTTTCTGTAAGGCAGAATAAATCAATATGTTGATCAATTATTATATCATTTACTAACAGGGACTTAGAAGAGAGAGACCTAATGTTTAATAGACCACATTTAACTGTTTTAGTCTGTGGTGCAGTTGAAGGTGCTATATTATTTTTTCTTTTTGAATTTTTATGCTTAAATAGATTTTTACTGGTTGTTGGTGGTCTGGGAGCAGGCACCGTCTCTACGGGGATGGGGTAATGAGGGGATGGCAGGGGGAGAGAAGCTGCAGAGAGGTGTGTAAGACTACAACACTGCTTCCTGGTCCCAACCCTGGATAGTCACGGTTTGGAGGATTTAAGAAAATTGGCCAGATTTCTAGAAATGAGAGCTGCTCCATCCAAAGTGGGATGGATGCCGTCTCTCCTAACAAGACCAGGTTTTCCCCAGAAGCTTTGCCAATTATCTGTGAAGCCCACCTCATTTTTTGGACACCACTCAGACAGCCAGCAATTCAAGGAGAACATGCAGCTAAACATGTCACTCCCAGTCCGATTGGGGAGGGGCCCAGTGAAAACTACAGAGTCCGACATTGTTTTTGCAAAGTTACACACCGATTCAATGTTAATTTTAGTGACCTCCGATTGGCGTAACCAGGTGTCATTACTGCCGACGTGAATTACAATCTTACCAAATTTACGCTTAGTCTTAGCCAGCAGTTTCAAATTTCCTTCAATGTCGGCCCCCGGAAGACAATTGACTGGTTGCTGGTGTCGCTAACTTCACATTTCTCAAAACAGAGTCGCCAATAACCAGAGTTTGATCCTCGGTGGGTGTGTCGCTGAGTGGGGAAAAACGGTTAGAAATGTGAACGGGTTGGTGGTGTACACTGGGCTTCTGTTTAGGGCTACGCTTCCTCCTCACAGTCACTCAGTCGGCCTGCTTTCCCGGCTGCTCGGGATCTGCTGGAAGGGAATTAACGGCGGGTAAGCTACCTTGGTCCGCACCGACTACAGGGGCCTGGCTAGCTGTAGAATTTTCCATGGTGCGGAGCTGAGTCCCCAATTCGCCCAGCCTTGCCTCCAAAGCTACGAATAAGCTACACTTATTACAAGTACCTTTACTGCTAAAGGAGTTTTTATGAACAAAATGCTGCTTGTTGCCTGTACGATGGTGTTAGTTTCTCTGGGTGTGATGAATCAAACAGAACCGCTTTAGATCACAGCCCCTTCGCGGCTGCGAACCCTCCCGCAACCGGCGAGAAAATATCCGTCCTTTTTCCACGCATTGAAACCGGAAGTGAACTTACAAGCACACTCATTGGTCGGTTGTGGTTGGGCGTATATGCTCGCGTATTTACTTTATTGAACCAACGGTTGGGCTAACATCATGAGGCTATCAATACCTGCTGATTAGCATTAACTAAAAGGTGCTTTTTTTGAATGATGTGATGTGTCAAGGTGATAGCATATTTTGTTTTTGTGTTATTATTTTAACAAATTGGAGGGAATGGATTCATTCATTAATCTATTTCTTCACTTTGCATTTTACAGGGTGCACGCCTAAGCTTTTTCTAAACCTAGGGACTACATTCCTCTTGTGATTGCTAACATAGTAGCCAAGCAGTGAATGAAATGGCTAGCTAAACAATGTCAGATTGGTCTATGTGTGCCATTTGACCAGAAAAATGTGCAGATTATGTGCATAAAAAAAAAAAAAAAAAGAAAAAGTAGACAAATATTTATAGTTTATATTTTAGGAGTGCAAAGTAGGGAAGTCTGAAAAAGTCCAGGTATAACTAAATATACAACTTAAAAAAATCCTTCTAATTGTTACTTTTAGGTTAGGTGCACAAAAAATGCTGAGGAATGATTCAACATCAGTTATATCTCAGAAATGCAACATTATGGGAATTGTACTAGAATACAAATTAATCAATTAATTAAAAATAGTTGTAATGTCCGAATAGAAGCTTACCATCCCTGAAAGTCATCAGCTTTCAACCAATAGGAAACATGCACATTCCTTACATGTCAAAAGTTCTCAGTCACCTCTAGCTGCTTACTGATCACTGAGAAGACATTCCCTCCTCCACCCCATCACCACCAGTTTGTCCTTTTCCACAGCCCGGGGGCAGGCTCCACCTCAGCCATTTTCAATAGCAGGATTTTTATCTACTCTCTGCCATGACGGATAACTATGCCAAAGACTATTTTAACATTGTGGAAATTATCTTCATGTATTATAATTATCAACTTTAATTTCCCCTCCTAGTCTTATTGATAGAAATAGAACAAATCAACCAAAAAGTGCCCAATAACTGTACATGTCTTTAAAACAATATTTCTGAATAGGCTTAGGCAGTGTATGATCCTTGTATTTATATGTGTTAGCCTCAGTTGTCCTGTCATGCACTTTGAAGAGCTTTGTTCACATTGTGCCCTGCCTTTCTGAGGAAATATGTGAAAACCCCTGTACTTTGATCCCAAATTCAATGGTTTCCCTGCTGTGGAAGAAAATAAAAGTGTTGTCCTGATACAATCCAGTTTTAAAAAAAGTTTTTAATCAGCATTTAATGGCAATTTTTAGTATATCATGATCCAGACACTTGTTAAAAATTGATGTTACAATATAGGAGATAATATCTTGTTTGATGTTTAAAAATTCTCATGTGTCTCATGTTTGACTTTTAACAAGCTCCAAGAATGTCAAGATATCAGGAGAGCATGGGTTCAGTGAATGAAACAGGCAGAACAAACTGCAAGCAAACACAAAAATATTGCAGTGTACTTTGACTCTGTGATCCAGTTCATCCACCTGTTTGTGCAGAGAAGTTCATCTTGACTTTACAAAGGTCAGTAAGTCCAACAAGCTTTCCAGAGTTCATCCTTACATTGCCCTTGTCTCTTCAACTCAATCAATCAATCAATCAACTTTTTTCTTGTATAGCGCCAAATCACAACAAACAGTTGCCCCAAGGCGCTCCACATTGCAAGGCAAGGCCATACAATAATTATGAAACACAGTCTACGTCTAAAGCAACATAACCAAGGGATGGTCCAGGGTCACCCGATCCAGCCCTAACTATAAGCCTTAGCGAAAAGGAAAGTT